>NW_020620713.1:0-933 GCF_003573695.1 Papaver somniferum | reverse complement strand
TGGCCTAAACCAAGAAATGGCCATTCCAGACTTGCTTCAGTCACAAAGTGAAGGAGATGGGGTTGATCTTAGGAAGGGAAGCGAAGAAGGTGTTGAGATTGTGAAGGTGTTGGCTGTTTTATGACTTGTATCAGAAAGCTGAACTGGCTTGCAGGATGTAAGCTATCAATTCTGGTGTTTGAATACGATTGTATCAACACTTGGTTTCTGTCTTGTTTTTGTCTTGTTCGGAAATAGGTAATAGAACCTATTTATTCAAGTCATTGCGCCTAACCCACATTTCTCATGGGAAGTGGAGGAAGTGGAGTGATGAAGTAGTGCAGTCGTGGTAATCGTCACACGATCAGGTAAAGCCCACTTCTCCCATCATCACTAACCGTCCATGACTTCCTGACACGTTCTTATGATGGAGCGTTGTGCGCTGCACGCTGTAAACCGCCGTACCAATACCCCAGTAAGTATCCCCCAGTTTGTGACATGATTAATGTCTCGAGTGTGTGGATCGTGGGACCCATAAATGGTAGCATGTGATGCTAGATTAAATAACTAAGTTATTTAGGAAGTCGATATTTATGAAATATCGTGTGTATTCTATGCATGTAATGCATCAAATATATTCAACACATATGAAGCATCGCTATCTTAAGGCTTAATGGAATAAGTCACGATTAAGCGTCTTAAAATAGCATCACGTCCGACCATTTTCGAGTGACCGTTTGGAGGATGTACAGGTAAGCCCTGACTTGGACGATCACTCTGTATGGAAGAGTGGTGGACGGTGATCGTGGTGATGCCTCACTGGTCGCCTAACTCCTGTCTTAGGATGTCCGTCCAAGATGGCGAAGTTGGACGGATGAGATGACTTGCGACCCACATCTGCGACCGTTGGATTAGGGTTTAGGAGGTGCTCAAACACCAACCTTTAGCTTGGTT
>NW_020620712.1:0-893 GCF_003573695.1 Papaver somniferum | reverse complement strand
TAAGCAATCAGCTCTGGGTGTTTTAATACGTGGTATCAACACTTGGTTTTTGTCTGTTCTGGAAATAGGGAGGAGAACCTATTTATACAAGCCATTGAGCATAACCCTCGTCTCTCGTGGGAAGTGGAGTGATGGAATAGTGGGGTCGTGTTAGTATCACACGATCAGTTTCTACCACTTCTTCCTTCACCGCTAACCGTCCATGTCTTCCTGACACTTTTTAGTGATGGCATGTTGCACGCTGCACGCTGTAAACCGCCAGACCAATACCCCAGTAAGTATCCCCCAGTTTGTGACATGCTTGATGTCTCGAATGTGTGGATCGTGGGACCCACAAGAAATAGCATGTGATGCTAGGTTAAATAACTAAGTTATTTAAGAAGTCGATATTTAAAGCTTAACAGAGTAAGTCACAAATTAAGCGTCTTAAAATAGCATCACGTCCATCCATCTTTGAGTGACCGTTTGGAGGTTGCATGGGAGAGCCATGCCTTGGCCGATCACTCCATGTGTAAGAGTGGTGGACGGTGATCATAGTGATGCTTCACTAGTCGTCTAGCCCTTTTCCTAGGCTGTCCGTCCAAGCTAGCGAAGTTGGACGGACGAGATATCTTGCGACCCTCATATGCGACCGTCGGATGGGTTTTAGGAGGCATGCAAGCTTCCCTCTTTTTCTTGACTGAATGTAAGCTTGGACGTGGTTTATGGTAGGATCGATCAGTCGTGTGTGTAGATGTCCTGGCGGTGTACATACCCATGTCATCTTACTTCACGAAGGAGCGATCTAGACCACTTAACTTGACCCGCAAAGAGGAGTGGTTGAGATCGGTTTTCGACAGAAATCCGTTGCCGCAAAGGAATTGGAAACCACACGACATGCCTACTTTAGGCAC
>NW_020620711.1:0-1955 GCF_003573695.1 Papaver somniferum | reverse complement strand
CTCGTATCGTTCCTCTGGCGCCGCGGGGGAATAAAGGATCATTTTCGTTCAATACGGCGTTCGAATGGACCGCCGGGTGTCGGCGGGGCGTCTGGGCCGGTGCCCCGTGTCCTCCCGGGCCGGACCGAGGCGGAACGGCGTTCGTCCCGTCCCTCTAGCGCCACGGGGGAATAAAGGATCATTTTCGTTCAATACGGCGTTCGAATGGACCGCCGGGTGTCGGCGGGGCGTCCGGGCCGTCGTCCCGTGTCCTCCCGGACCGGAACGCGGCGGAACGGCGTTCGTCCCGTCCCTCTAGCGCCGCGGGCGAATAAAGGATCATTTCTGTTCAATTTGGCGTTCGAATGGGCCGCAGGGTGTCGGAGGTGCGTTTGGGCATGTGGCGCAAGACCTCCGGGTCCGATCCCCGAGGGAACGGCGTTTGTCCCGTCCTTCTAGCGCCTCCCAGGAATAATGGATCATTTCCGTTCAAAATTTGGTTCAATGGGTTTCGGACACGGGCCGGAACGGGTCGCCAACCCCCCGGGCACGCGCACGAAGCGAAGTCGCGTCCCAATTCGGTCATTTGGGGACTCGGACTATTTTTGGTCCATTCTAACGCAATCGGTTGAACGGCGGGTCCAAAATGGTCCGGGGGCGTATGGCGGACACGCACACAACACCCCGCGACGTTAAAAAAAATTTTGGTTTTCGAAAATTTTTCTAAGTCCAGAGTAGGTCTTCCAAAGTCCGTAAATTTCGGCCGCCGACCACTTTCCGACGCGCCTGCGACTGTCAGAATGCGGCGGAGAGCGCTCGCAAGGGAATAACAGCGGTTCGTGTTGTCAAAACGCCTATAGGAGGAGACCATGCGGCTGGGTCTGGCCGGGCGCGCCAGAGACTAAGTGTCGACGGCGCCCGGCGCGCCGCGCCGCACCGCTCCGCGCGGTGCCGGGCGCGCGCGCTGGCGACGGGCGGTCCCTCTACCCGCGGAGACATCCCGGGTGCCCGTCGGACTGGCCAGGGAAAAAAGTCCGCACCGCAGCGCACCGCACCGTACCGTGCCCTAGCGCACGGGACGGCGCCGCGCAGCTCCGCACCGTACGGTGACGAGCAGCGCGGCCGCGGTCGGCGCGCGGAGAGCCGGCACGCCGGCGGGCCGGCCGTCTGGCCGGTCTGCCGCGCTGACGGCGGGCTCCGCGGCCTCAGGGCACACTCCGCCGGAGTGCGCAGAGGCTGCGGGCTTGTCGTACGAGTCCGTGCTCAGCGTGCAGCGCGCAGCGCCGCGGCCGGCAGCGCCGGCTCGGCAGCGCGCCGCGCCGGACTCGGACCGCCGCGCGCCTGCGTCTCCGTGCCTCACGGCGCGGGACGGAGGCGGGCCGAGCTCCCCGCACGGTCCGCAGCCTGATCGGCTCGGCAGCGTGCCGCGCCGGTCTCGAGCCGCCGCGCGCTTGCGTCTCCGTGCCTCACGGCGCGGGACGGAGGCGGGCCGAGCTCGCCGCAGAGTCCGCAGCGCGCCAGCGCTCGGACATAGAGTCGTGCGGCTCGGCTGCGGCGAACGGCCGCCCACCGCAGCGCCGAGCGGAGGCGAGGTATATCCTGACGCCTCTGGGCCCGGCGTGCGTACGTGCACGTCGCTCAAAAGGGAATAACTGCGGTTCGTGTTGCCAAAACGCCTATAGGAGGAGAGAGGCCCGGGCTGAGGAGCGCGATGACCGCGAGGGACGCTCGGGGACGGACGAGTACGCATTTTTACGGTGCATGCGCTGTGAGAGTGAGGAAAAGTCCGTCCCGCAAAGAGGAAACGTACTTTCTGACGGGTGAAAACCCGACGAATATACGTGAGCGTCGCTCAAAAGGGAATAACTGCGGTTCGTGTTGTCAAAACGCCTATAGGAGGAGAGAGGTCTGGTCTGAAAGAAACACGATCACCGCGAGTGTCGCTCAGGGACGGACGTGTACGCATTTTTACGGTG
>NW_020620710.1:0-791 GCF_003573695.1 Papaver somniferum | reverse complement strand
AAAAAAAATGATCAGTTGTTTAGCGGGTCTTTCTGTCTAGCTGTTTAGCAGACATCTTTATCCACTGTTTAGTGGATCTGTCTCGCTGTTTAGCAGACATCTCTATCCAGCTGTTTAGCAAATATTTATCCAGTTGTAGAGCGGATATATATTTGTTTTGCTCGAGGACTAGCAAAATATAAGTGTGGGGGTGTTGATAAGCACGTAAATGCTACATTTTATAACCATATTTATATCAGGTAGGACTCGATATTTTGGCTAATGACACTATTTTAATGCTTTTATAGAAAGCACAAATGAATCCGTTCACCCAGAAGAATAAATGGCTAAATTGAAGGTTATTTGGCATTACAAAAATGATCAGTTATTCAAAGTATCAGAAGGAGCCAGCTCAATTGCCATGCTAATAACTCACGTGCTGCACCACCTTTCACGACCAGGCAGGTGGTATTCTCAATTGTCATGCTAATAACTCACGTGCTGCACCACCTTTCACGACCAGGCAGGTGGTATTCTTATCCACAGAAGGTGAATTTTGATGGCAGAAATGTTGAGGATGAAGGGGAACATACAGAGTTACATGGCCGGTGTTTTAATTAATTTCTGCACCACCTTTCACTTCTTAATGTTGGCTGAATTGGTTTGCCGCGGGTTCAACGGCTGTGCATGGGGTGTACTTGGTAGTTGTATAAGCTCAGTCAGTGGCGAAACCAGGTCTTGAAAATCCGGGGGGCTTAAAAAAAAAATCATACCCAAGTCAATGTGGAAACAACAGAAAAATGTGCTCTATA
>NW_020620709.1:0-511 GCF_003573695.1 Papaver somniferum | reverse complement strand
GAAAACAGATATCCAATTGAAAAACCCTTAATTTTTATGCTCATGGAGACCACTACAGATTCTTCTTCCAGCTCACAACAACCACATCTCCCTCCTGGTTTTCGATTCCATCCAACAGACGAAGAGCTCGTTGTTGATTACCTAAAAAAGAAAGCTTCTTCATCTCCACTGCCAGTTAATATTATTGCCGAAGTTGATCTTTACAAGTTTGATCCATGGGAGCTTCCTGGTATATATACTATGCACCCTCTCATCTTTTTTCTCTACTGTATGATCATTAATTAATGCATGCGTACGTGCATGCATGTAGCTAATTTATATTGTTCTTGATATTTTTTTACATAGGTAAGGCGACGTTTGGAGATCAGGAATGGTATTTCTTTAGTCCTAGAGACAGGAAATATCCCAATGGTGCAAGACCTAATCGAGCTGCAACATCTGGGTACTGGAAAGCAACTGGAACTGATAAACCAATCTTAACCTCCGGTGGGACTCAAAAGGTTGGGGTGAA
>NW_020620708.1:0-492 GCF_003573695.1 Papaver somniferum | reverse complement strand
TAAAAATTTGGGACAATGTTCCAAGCACCACTCCAAGAAAAGTAAAAATTTGGGACAATGTTCCCTTTTACTTTTCTTGGTCTTCTCTTAGTTGGAGGTTTGATTTGGTTAATATCCAAAACTTGTATACTTCTTTGATTTTTACCTATTTCTTTAAAACCTTCACATATCTTATTAAGGGCGGATTCAAGCACCACTCCAGAAAAATCAAGTTAGGTTACCAAGTCAAGTTGGGAATCAAACTTTTCCATTTTGAAAGATAATAAGATAGAAAGATGGAATTTTTTTGTGTAAAAAATTTGGTGTAATTTTTGTGTGAATTTTTTCCCTTTTAATAGCGGTGGAGAAAGAGCCGTTGGAGGTTTCAAATCCACCGAGCGGTGTAGACTCGACCGCTAGCGGTGTAGACTAGACTGGTAGCGGTGTAGTCTCAACCGTTCGGTGGGTTACAGAGAAAACTTTGGTTTCACAAGGAAAGAATGAGAATGGATA
>NW_020620707.1:0-623 GCF_003573695.1 Papaver somniferum | reverse complement strand
AGTTCATCATTGAAGTTTGTGTTGGTGAAATGAAAATATGTGGAAAAATGATGAAACCAATTTCGGTTTCATCTAGTTTTGGTGAAACCAACTTTGGTTTCATCATTTTTGCCTAGTTTATTTTGGTTTGGTTTCATCATTGAAGCTGTGTTGGAGAAATGACAATATGTGGAAAAATGATGAAACCTAATTAGATTTTATCTAGTTTTGGTCATTTTTGCCTAGTTTATTTTGGTTTGGTTTCATCATTGAAGTTGTGTTGGCGAAATGACAATATGTGAAAAATGATGAAACCTAATTAGGTTTCATCTAGTTTTGGTGAAACCAATTTTGGTTTCATCATTTTTTCTGTTTGGTTTCATCATTTTTTTCTTATTTTGTTGAATATTGATCAATGAAATTCATTTTTTGTGGCGGTGGCGACTGGTTGGTGCGGTGGTCGGCGATAATGGTGGTGTTGCTGGTGGTGGTGGTTGGCGAAAGTGGTGGTCTGTGGTGGCGCGGTGGTGGTTTTCAGGGATGGAGGTGGTGGCGCTGTGTTGGGTGGCGGTGGTGGTGGTGGCGAGGTGGTAGTTGGCGGCGGCGGTGGCGCGGTGGTGGTTGGCGGCGGTGGAGGTGGTGGC
>NW_020620706.1:0-661 GCF_003573695.1 Papaver somniferum | reverse complement strand
TGTTAGAAGTTCGATTAGTTCGCAAACTTCAACATATTTTGCAAATCAACCAAACTGGGCTTATATATATGCATATATGCAATTAGGAAAACGTTCGGTTAATACGAAATTTATTTCTTGGAGAATTAGGTAGAGTTCGGTTACGAAGTTTCAAAGGTAGAGTTCGGTTACAAAGAAAACTTAACATTTTGCGAACGAACCGAACTTGTGGACTTCTCATTATTTTCGTAAACTAAAGTTCGGTGATATCCTTATTTTGCGAAGGAACAGAACTTATGGACTTGTGTTGTTCTAATACAAGGAGTTCGGTTAAAAGTATTTTTTTGTGAATCAACCGAACTCTAAGTTCGGTTAAGAAAAAATTAATTCTTGATAACCGAACTTTTCTCTGAAAAAAAACCCTCCATTAAACTTCTCTGCAACTTCCATTTTTAATTCATTTTAATGATTACTTCTCATTTATTCAACCAAAAACGAATGACAATTAATTGGTTTGTGAGAATATCTTTATTATGTTTTAAATTAATTGGTTTGTGTGAATATATATATATAGTGGTGGTGGTGGTTGGTGGTGGTGGTGGTAATCGGAGGTGGTAGTGGTACTCGGTGGTTGGTGGTGGTGATAATCGAAGGAGGTGGTGGTGGTAATCGGCGGTGATGG
>NW_020620705.1:0-1248 GCF_003573695.1 Papaver somniferum | reverse complement strand
TTTTTTTTTTTTGAAAGGCAAATGAAACACCTGGCTTTATGGTTTTGATTTTCTGGATTTTTGGGTTGATAGACAAGTGTTACCTATGAGGGTTTTGGATTATTATTCGGGATGAACTGTTTTAGTATGATACCATTTTTGGTTATGATTGTAAGTGACACAAACATCCCAGGGAAGATATGGAACCGTGAACATTGTGTGTCGGTAGATGACATGGGATGAAACATAACATGGCTATCGGTTTTATCATTCCCGTTAAAACTTGAAATAGTAAACCATGTATTTTTCTAGGCAAGACTTACTCGGTTTTTTTGGATCTGCTAAGGAAAAATGAGTCAGGTGCAAGTCCGAGTTTTGTGAGAAGCACCGCAATTGTGGAAAGTCCCCAATCGTCCCTGAGTCACTTGATAATCGAGTCGTCAATCCCTGGGTGGATCGTTTTCTTTTAACCTCTGGAAAGTCCCCAGTCGCCCCTTGTCGTGTCATGACTGGTAATCGGGTTGTCTGGTAACTGAGTCGTCGATCCCTGAGCGGATCGTATCGGGCCGTCTGGTAGCTGAGTCGTCTATCCCTGAGCGGATCGTTTGCCTCTACCGTCCTGACGTATGGGTCGAAGTATGAGATCGAGGATTAAAAATTGACAGTGTAACCGAAAGACCAATCTCCCACTGTAGTCGCCATTTGTTTGAGGGTGAAAGCAGTTTCTACTGGTTTCGGTAATTTCATGTGCTGTGGGTGAGAAACAAATATAAACCCTAAACAATGTACTGCAATGGAGTACTTTAGATTCGAGAGATCAATCTGTACAAGTCCGGCTTAAACCAAAAATGGTCGTTCCAGACTTGCTTCGGTCACAAAGTGAATGAGAAGGGTTGGTTTTGGGGAGGGGAGCGAAGAGAGTGTTGAGACCAGAATAGTTGATTCTGGAAGAGTAGTTGTTTTGTGATTTGTATCAAAAACTAGGAAGCTAACAGGTGGGAAAGCTAGCAAACGTTTTCTGATTGTTGTATGCCCCTGACCAGAACTTGTTGTTCGGTGGAAATAGGTAATGCCTATTTATACAAGTCGAAGTGAAACGTACTATGGTCTCATTAAGAAATAGAAAACGGGTGAGTAAATGGGAGGAGGTGGTAACCGGTAACGCTTGGAATTGATGTTCCATAAAAGAAAGCGTTTCACCATTACTCCTTGTATTTACTAACTGCCTCATCCTTATGACTCTTTCTAATAACGAGTGTAGTGTACGCC
>NW_020620704.1:0-523 GCF_003573695.1 Papaver somniferum | reverse complement strand
CTCCTTGTTTATGTTACCACCCTCAACTCCCTAGATGTAAGACGAAGTACAAGTAACAGCTCTTTTTTTAATCGGCTACAAGTAACAGCTCTACTTCGTCTAATGTGGGAAAAAATATATATATATCTGCTTCTGCGGATTCAACTTTCATTATGAGGTGTGTTTTATATAGTAATTGAGTGCTCTCTTAGAACCGACATACTGCAACAAGAAAAACCGTTTGGTCAAACTTTCAACACTGGAAATCCAAATCATGTCCAACACGTACAGGAAAGAAACTTTATTCACGTATGAGTATCATTTCGAAAAAAAAAACGCATGGGAAGCAAAAATACAAAAGTTGGTAAGATAAAACAAAAGGCAAGACCTGTTTCTTTGGACTGACACATATTTAATTTCTCGGTACATTCGATGTTGGGACAGAGTTGCGCAGAATTTGGTTACTGAAATGAAAATATTAGATACACTCCCGTAGTCTAATTTGTACTTCCAACTAAACTTAGGGTGGGGATATCGGTCTTTC
>NW_020620703.1:0-855 GCF_003573695.1 Papaver somniferum | reverse complement strand
AGCGAAATAATCTCGTCCAGAATTTGGGAAAAAGTCACTTTTTGTTGCCGCAAAACATTAGAAACTAGAAAAACCTGTAAGGATTTTTGAGAAATGTTCCCATGAGAAATGTTCGCCTATGTCTTTACTAGTACTTTTTAAGAGGTGATATAGCATTTCGTGCTAAGGTATGGGAGATAATCCGCCTGAAGCGAAATAATCTCGTCCAGAATTTGGGAAAAAGTCACTTTCTGTTGCCGCAAAACATCAGAAACTAGAGAAACCTGTAAGTATTTTGGAGAAATGTTCCCCATGAGAAATATTCGCCTATGTCTTTACTAGGACTTGTTAATAGGGAATACCATTTCATGCTAATGTGTGGGATATAATCCTCCTGGAGCGAAATAATCTCGTCCAGAATTTGGGAAAAAGTCACTTTCTGTTGCCGCAAAACATCAGAAACTAGAGAAACCTGTAATGATTTTGGAGAAATGTTCCGCATGATAAATGTTCTCCTATGTCTTTACTAGTACTTGTTAAGAGGGCATAGCATTTCGTGCTAAGGTATGGGAGATAATCTGCCTGGATTGAAATAATCTCGTCCAGAATTTGGGAAAAAGTCACTTTCTGTTGCCGCAAAACATCAGAAACTAGAGAAACCTGTAAGGATTTTGGAGAAATGTTCCCCCATGAGAAATATTCGCATATGTCTTTACTAGGACTTGTTAAGAGGGAATACCATTTCATGCTAAGGTATGGGAGATAATCCTCCTGGAGCGAAATAATCTCGTCCATAATTTGGGAAAAAGTCACAATCTGTTGCCGCAAAACATCAGAAATTAGAGAAACCTGTAAGGATTTTGGAGAAATGTTCCT
>NW_020620702.1:0-285 GCF_003573695.1 Papaver somniferum | reverse complement strand
GCAGGTCCAACAGCAAATGAAATGAAGCAGATGCAGATGCAAATGCTATGCAGTGAAATACAAAATAGCTAAGAAAAACACAGATAAAACACAGCACCAATCCCCGGCAGCGGCGCCAAAAACTTGGTAGGCCTCAAAGATATTAAATTTGAATGCAAAATGTTCCCCGGCAACGGCGCCAAAAACTTGGTAGGCTTCTAAAAGGTCCTACAAATTATAACCGCAAGTGCACGGTGTCGAAAGTGGCAAATGTGCAAGTACGGGTCGATCCACAGAGACTGGGTG
>NW_020620701.1:0-929 GCF_003573695.1 Papaver somniferum | reverse complement strand
AGTGTGAAGAAGTTACATATGGCAATATGGAAGCTTCAAAACGCGTGAAAATCAATATTAGTGATAAAAATGAAAAGAAAATAACCCGAGTAAATGAAGATTATTTGGAGATAATGGAGGAGATTCAATGTCGCAATCACGTATAAATATGTTCACAAGGTATCATGGAAGGGTATCGAGTGATTGGGGAGGCTACAGAGTCGAGAGAATTGTTGCAGAGAAATCTGCAGCAGCAGAAAAACAGTGAAGAACGAAGAACAGCCAAAAGTGACAACGACACTCAGTCGTGGATCGTATATCTACAGTGGTTGCGACACATAGTGACAGTCGTAGAAGCTACAACGTCAGTAACAGTTTATTGTTGTACCTGTAACAATTATAACTGTTACAAAAGCCCTATTTTATACCTTTTCTCCTTGTAAACACCTTTTTGAGCAATGAAATATTATTTTGAGAGTGTTTTCACCATGTGGAGCTAAACCCCAACACTGGGTCGACGGAGGAAGCCGGACTTCATACTTGGGTGAATTTGTTTTATTTTCTATTTGACTTTTGCACTTAATTAAAATAGAATTATGATTTGAAAAAATTAGTTATTATTTTATTAGATGGGTCATGCTTGCTTAGATGTTTGATGTACCATGCTTACGATTTATAATTAATGTTCGGAGAATCTACCTTGGCAAGAATAAGAGTCGATGTTGTTTTATTTGTCGATCGATAATTGTTTGAGAATGAATAATTGAACCTATTGATATGAGTTTGGACGAATCCTAGACCCAGTAACTCTCTATTTTATTCCTTTAAAATTAATATTAACAAGTCTTAGAGTTCAAATCTTATTTACTACAACCACAATCAAAAATTTCACATCAATTTTGGCGTCGCCGACGCGGATTTGTGCTTAGGTAGAATATTTAGGTTTTTTT
>NW_020620700.1:0-1394 GCF_003573695.1 Papaver somniferum | reverse complement strand
GATCGATCCTTTCGGTGAGTAAATGCTAACTATCTCTTAATACAGTTTAGTTGATTACTAAGACGCTTATTATAGGTCATGAGATCCCCATTTTTATTATCAATGATCTGCGAAGACTCGCAAATAAACTGTCCCTTGCTTTTCCCTCCAATAGTTTGATTTATGGTTCCCTTAGCATCTCACACTCTCACACACTCTCACTCTCAACACACTCCCCCACAACACTTTAATGGGTGCTGGACCTTGAAAATAAAATATTAACAAAAATTATCTTATTTTAATATTTTTATTTCTATTAAAAAACTAGAGTGGGTCCAAAAATGTCATGTTCGGAATCCAGACCCTCTTTAGAGGACCTTAAACACTTAAATACCATTAAAAAAATGATTTCTGAATTTTTAATTTAAATAATAAGATTTTTTTTTTAAATGTTAAGCTTTGGTAAAGAGTCCTGATCCTTTCATACTCTTTACTGAAAAACCACACAAAAAAACACTTATTTTAAGTTTTGAAAGTTGGAAATAATATTAAACAACTAAGGGTCCTCTACTATCAGGGGCATAAATATCATATAATGATATTTTTGGTAGGTTTGACATTAAGGTGACACTTTTGGAAACTCATTTCCAAGAATGGCATTTTTAACAATTCAGCTGTCTAAAATTGTCGCCCTTTCCACATTCACACAATTTAGTGACGAAACAGGGATAACCAAGATTTCTCTTTGAAATTTCAGAAGAGATGCTTTCATAAATCTTAATCATTCGATTTATGATTATTTCACAGAGATCAAGTTGTTTATCATCTTCTAAAAGAAAGTATACGAAATCTGCAAACTCATTTTCCCAGTCTAACCTGTCACTTATGCTTGTAAAGATGGTTGCAACCGCAAGTTTACCGATATCCATTAAATAAAGAGATATATCATTGGTAGTAATTTTCCTTTCTCCCGGTTAAACCTTTTTCCAATGATAGGGCTGAAATGGTGTCGTGATCAATTTCAAAACCGGTAATCAAATGATTATAATTCTTATTGTACTTAATAATATCACTGCTGACAACAACCAACATTGTTTCCTTCATTGCTTAGTTTTAACTGACTCGTTCTTGTTCTTCTAGTTTTTATTCTCTCATGGGCACTCACTCTTAGTGATAAACCCGTGTCTTTTTCTTTAATATATATATTTCCACTTATGAGTAAAAGAGAATGGGTAACCCACCATAGCAACCATTTCACTTTTGCTTCCATTCAATGACGATAATATTAAGAGATACGTAGTGTTGGATTCAAGACTGTGTCTTGAGACCTACGTATTCAGTCTGGATTTCTGAGACCAACTTGGATAGTCCATTTAGATGGACCAACTTGGACAGTCCATGTAGAGGGTCTGTTT
>NW_020620699.1:0-1092 GCF_003573695.1 Papaver somniferum | reverse complement strand
CCTACAGTAATACCGCAAGTGCACGGTCGTCGGTTGTAGCTCGTGCAAGTACGGGTCGATCCACAGAGATTGGGAGTGTTTTGTAGTGTTCTAGCTATTTGGGCTCTAAATTGCTATTGTTGGGCTTTGAATACCCTTTGAGTAAATTGGGCCTAATGGGTTTGTTTTTAACAATGAAATGAACTGAGCTTGGGCTCAGTTGGTCTTGAAGTGCACTAGGCTTTGGGCCTTTGATTGAGTTCAGGCTTTTGGATTAAGCCCACAGTTGACTGAATTGGGCTTGGAGCCTTAATCTAAACTGTGGCTGGGCCTTAATGAACTGGGCTTTGAGCCTTGGGATTAAACCTGGGCTTTTAGCCTTTGGTTTCACTGAATTGAACTTGGGCTCAGTGTTGAAGTGAGCTTTGGGCTCAGTTGCAGCAGCAGCAGCAGTGGAAGGGAGGCAATGCAGCAATGCAAAGGAAAGCAGCAACAGCAGGGTTGTAGGGCAGTGAAAGCAACAACAACAATAGCACAAGCAAGGAAGAAAATAGAGATGGCAGTGAAGAAAACAGTGTGAACAAGATAATGAGTAACAAAACAGTGAACAAAAACAAAACAAAATGGAACAAAGTGAAAGTGACACAAAGGCAATTAGCCTAAGGCAGGGAAGATGGTGAAACTAACAGTGATAACAATGCAAGTAGTAGCAGTGGCTCTAGGCATACCAATGGAATGGGAGGAGAATTAGCTTGCTATGAGCACTAATTTCTCCCATTGCTCAATCACGACAATGCAAGAGAGTTAAGCATACAAATGGAGTGGGAAGAAAACCAGTTTGCTCACAGTCACTAGTGAGCACTAGTTTCTCCCCACTGCTCAATCAAAACAGTGTACTGAAAGCTCTAACCTAGCATACCATCACTTCTTGACAATGAATTGAAACACAGTTGAGCTAAACATGGCACTAACATGACATGGAACTAAACATGATTAACAGGAACATGCACATTTAACAGGAACATTAACAGGATATGAAAATAAATGAAATTGAACTGAAATTGAAAATTAACAGAACTTGAAAGTCCTGGACACTGGCTAGTCCAGCATACC
>NW_020620698.1:0-906 GCF_003573695.1 Papaver somniferum | reverse complement strand
GACGTAATTCCTTAGAAAATATAATTTGTGATTAAAATATATTTTTCAAACTTTTTCTGTTAAAGATGAGTTTATCTAGCTTACAATTTAGTCTCAGGAATCAATTTGCGACTTATACCGAAGTTTGTAGACTTTTTTGAGTTAACGTATAAAAAATTCAACATTTTTATGAACTCTTTATTTTTGTAATGGCTTTGTCTTTCAATTTGATACAAATAGATGAAATTTGTTAGAATTTGGATTAGTACTGGCTGCTCTTTCATCCTTCTTATATTGTGAAATTTGACTTCTTTCATATTTTCTTGAATCAACGTGCATAGAAATGCAATTTTTACTAGACGTAATGCCTTAGAACATATTAATTGTGAATACAATACATTTTTCAAACTTTTTCTGTTAAAGATGAGTTTATCCAGTTTACAATTTAGTCTCAGAAATCAACTTCCGACTTATAACGAAGAGTGTAGAGTTTTTTGAGTTAACGTATCAAAAATCTAACATTTTTATGAATTCTTTATTTTTGTATTGGCTTTGTCTTTCAATTTGATTTAAATAGATGAAATTTGTTGGAATTTTGATTAGTTCTGCATGGTCTTTCATCCTTCTTCTATGGTGAAATTTGGCTTCCTTCATATTTTCTTGAATTAACGTACATAGAAATGCAATTTTTACTAGACGTAATTCCTTAGAAAATATAATTTGTGATTAAAATATATTTTTCAAACTTTTTCTGTTAAAGATGAGTTTATCTAGCTTACAATTTAGTCTCAGAAATCAATTTGCGACTTATACCGAAGTTTGTAGACTTTTTTGAGTTAACGTATAAAAAATTCAACATTTTTATGAACTCTTTATTTTTGTAATGGCTTTGTCTTTCAATTTGATTCAAATAGATGAAATTTGTTA
>NW_020620697.1:0-940 GCF_003573695.1 Papaver somniferum | reverse complement strand
CCGAAGGGTTTGAACAAACTGGGGTGAATGCATTACATAAAGGTCCCGTTTCAACCAAACCACTCCCACAACATCCTCTATTTGTTTCTACAAAACCTGTCGTCGCACCAACAAAGAAAATTCACTTTCATCTCTATTCTTAGAAAAATAAATCCATTAGAAAAAACATCTAGAGTTGGAAACATACCATATTTTTGTGGATTCTTGATCATATCTATCATTCCGTCAAACATATTTACATAAATTATGTTGCTACCGGGAAGGGTTGTTGGCATGTTCCGAGTCAAGTTCTTGAGTTTTGCATTATACATTTGAGTTTCTACATTCTGATTTTCCAGGCATTTTCTACCCTCCGTACCTTCCATAGTTATTTGGATTGGTCCACATCCTAGCGGACCCAAGCCCGATGTTGTAAATGTTCGACATCCAAGATCATATAGTTCCTACGGCAATACAAACAATTAAAAAACGAGAAAGTATACCAATGTAATTTTGTCCCCCTTGCAATTACGGGTTCATACCACTACCTCCACGGTGGTGGGATCATGCCAACCATCAGACCAATTGAATGAAAAAAGAAAAAGAAAGACTGAACTATTATTACCTTAATTAAATGTTCTTGCTTTGTTAGGAGAAAATCGTGATATCCTGTGATGTCAAACTGAAATCGTCTAGATGGTGAATTGTAAAAGTTGAAAACAATGTCATTAGATCCTGCAGAAATCAAAACAAATGCACCACTAATTATTTTGTTAGCCTCTTCATCTCCAACCGCATTTCTAAGTCTCTCTATATACTCCTTAAAGTACATCACTTGCGTCGCAACTGGAATCACCCCGGAGAATGCCCGTTGTTAATTCATCGAAACCTGATCCAGCAGATGCAAAACTGACGCCTGTACGTAAATCATCGTCAGACAAACTAGGGTCCAAGTATGGTG
>NW_020620696.1:0-572 GCF_003573695.1 Papaver somniferum | reverse complement strand
CTCTTGCGAAATTGTATTCGCGAACTAGGGTGTACGCCATAAAGGTTCGCCTCTTTCTCTTTTGTCATTCTTCTCTGATTATTTTCTGTAAAATTCATTATCTCTGCGAGAGTCTCGCAAATCATTATATTGTATCTGAATTTCGCAATCTCAATTTTGTTGTTCAATCAAATGTATTTTTGAGAATTTTACTTATTGCGAGATTATCGCAACAACTTAATCATTCATACATTTCTTGTTTTTATTACCTTTGCCATCCTCTGCTTCTTTATTATTTTCTGCTACTGCTTCCTTGGTAGTGGTATGTTCATCATTTTTATTCTGAGCTAGCATTAATTTCGCAACATCTCTTCTCCTTTCCTTTCGATTGTTTCCACCATAAACCTCTCACTTCTTTGTGTATCTTTGATTTTGTGTCGTTAATTTTCCTTCTTGTTTGCTCTTCCTTCGCAAGATTCTATCTCAGTTTCGTAACACCTCTTTCCTTCAACCCAATCACCCTTTATGATTCCTACACCACTGGGGTGAGGGAATTTGATGCACTGGTGAAAAGTTGAAGCTACACCTAGAAT
>NW_020620695.1:0-591 GCF_003573695.1 Papaver somniferum | reverse complement strand
GAGGAACTTATATTAAGTGAATATACGCGAGGCGCCGAAATTTACAGAACATCTGGGATTCGCCAGTCTGGATAAATTTCATGTAAGTATATTGAACGGCTCAATGAATATGCCAGTGGAGAGGATATCACACGTGGCTCTGTTTCCTTGCAGAGTGATGTCACATCAGATGCAAGGTTTAGTATTTTAATTCTAATCTAAAAACCACCATCAACATTAAGTCCACTGCTTAGCTCGGAACAGTGGCATTGTTGCGGGGTAAGCATGAGATGGTGACAGGTGAGGATAAAATCAAAACAACAAGTCATGAAGAGATTGTCAGGGAGATTTGGCTAACCTTTATCAGGAGGTACGAAGAATCTGCGATCCTTGCATCAGCGGTTTCGCATAAATTTGGTTTGGACGTGGGGTGCTGGCATCAACATTGCAACTTTGGATGCTAATTAGAAGAGGTGGTACTGCGACTTGGTCCTCGGAGCGGCAAATGTTGCTAGCCGGCTAAGTTACGGAATGCATGGAGATGGCATGTCTTGAACGTCCAACATGGTGCTTCCTTGACTGGTGGAGATGGCGCTGCTTTGAATGACTACG
>NW_020620694.1:0-258 GCF_003573695.1 Papaver somniferum | reverse complement strand
TTGAGGAATTTGCACGTCTCAACACCAAGAGGAAGAATGTGTTGAGGAAGCATGCCTAGCAACACAGTAATGAGTGTTGAGGAATTTAAACCTTTCAACACTAAGAGGAAGGATGTGTTTAGGAAGCATGCCTACAACACAGTACTGGTGTTGAGGAAGCATGCCTAGCAACACAGTAGTGGTGTTGAGGAATTTGCACGTCTCAACACCAGGAGGAAAATGTGTTGAGAAAGCATGCCTAGCAACACAGTAGTGGTG
>NW_020620693.1:0-402 GCF_003573695.1 Papaver somniferum | reverse complement strand
CCTTGATCGTTACAAAGGAAGATGCTACGACATCGAGCCCGTTGCTGGAGAAGACAATCAATATATTTGTTATGTAGCTTATCCTTTAGAAATTTTTGAAGAAGGTCCTGTTACTAACATGTTTACTTCCATCGTGGGTAATGTATTCGGGTTCAAAGCGTTTCGTGCTCTACGTCTGGAGGATCTGCGAATTCCTGTTGCTTATGTTAAAACTTTCCAAGGACCACCTCAGGGTATCCAAGTTGAAATAGATAAATTGAATAAGTATGGTCGTCCCCTATTGGGATGTACTATTAAACCAAAATTGGGGTTATCTGCTAAGAACTACGGTAGGGCGGTTTATGAATGTCTACGTGGTGGACTTGATTTTACCAAGGATGATGATAACGTGAACTCACAACC
>NW_020620692.1:0-944 GCF_003573695.1 Papaver somniferum | reverse complement strand
TCTAGATAATCTTCCTCTACAGTTCGTTGGTGACAGAGTCATTAAAATCATTAGATATGTAATTATCTTCCTCAAATGCCTGCAATGGATACACATAACCAACAACAACCGAGGCGAGAGTCAAGAGGAACCTTGCAATGGTTATCATTTTATCTTCACTGAGTTCTGAGATCTGCATTTTCAGAATCATTTCAGTAACCTGCTCCGTGAAAACTTGTCTAATTAACTGCAAATTACATCTACGGGGATTATGAAACATGAGATCTGAGATATACACCAGTCTAGCAGGTTCATTATAATCTTCTCTCGGCCTTGGTGGACTATCTAAACCTGTGATCCACTTTTCATACCATATAACCACTTTAGAACCAGTTCTACTTTTCATACCATATAACCACTTTAGAACAAGTTCCAATTCTCCATTGGTAGTACTTTTTCACTATTTCCAAACCTGTTTCTATGCCTTTCCAGACCCAAGAAGAATTGTTATGCGGTTGTTGCAGGTGAAGGAAGCTACAATGTGGAGAGTATTTTGCCTTCATGTTCACAACCCAATTCTTATCATTTTCTGTACAGAGTCGCCAAGCCAATTTAGCAAGTAAAGCTAAATTGTACTTTTGTAAATTATGAAAAACTAGACCACCACTGTCTTTAGAGGTACACATAGAATCCGAGGAAATGAATATAATTCCTTATTTTCTTTATGTCCCCACCAGAAACTTCTTTGTAGTGTATCAAGCTGATTTAATGTGTTTTTAGGAATTTTGAAGCTACTCATGTAGTGAGCTGGGATAGAGTTTAAAACTGATTTAACCATTGTAGTTCTTGCTGCTTGGTTAAGGGTTTTTGAGCTCCATCCCTGAAATCTATTTTTATAAGAATTCTTGATAGAACTGAATGACGAAGATTTAGATTTTCCAAGGAGAATTGGAATACCCAAATAT
>NW_020620691.1:0-396 GCF_003573695.1 Papaver somniferum | reverse complement strand
GATGAAACCTAATTAGGTTTCATCATTTTTCCACATATTGTCATTTCACCAACACAACTTCAATGGTGAAACCAAACACGCCGACTTCCAAATCAGGCGAATAAACTAGGAAAAAATCAGGTGAAACCAAAATTTGGTTTCATCATAAACTTAATTTTCATCATTAAAATCCTTGGTTTCATGATAGAAAATAGGCAAAATTGTGATGAAACCAAATTTGGTTTTATCATAAGCAAACTGTTTTCACCAATTGTCAGAATTTGATGAAACCAATTTTGGTTTCATCATAAATCTGTCATTTCCCCAACACAATTAATGTTGATTTCGAAGATGAAGATGTATCATCATTTGCTGGTGATGAAACATCAGAAGGTGGTGGTGATGGTGGTGATTGTA
>NW_020620690.1:0-486 GCF_003573695.1 Papaver somniferum | reverse complement strand
TTTTTTTTTTTCGGTTCTAAGGGTGGAGTTCGGTTACTTTGTAGTTTTAAAATTTTTTGCGAAACAACCGAACAGAGAGTTCGGTGACTTAGTTTTAAATCCAATAGAACCGAACTGTTCTTCGTGTTCTTCATTTTCAAGAAGTTCGGTTAATAAACTAGGATTTTTTGGAAAATCGGCCTAACCGAACATGGCTCTGTAACTCCTATTAAAACCCTATTTTGATGATTTTTATTCGATTAAAGTAATCAAAATCAAATTAAAGTGAAGGGTTTGTTGGAAAATACCTCCGGAGTGGTCCCATGGAAGAATCAGGTTGCGGCTGGCATCTTTTATACTCGATAAAATTATTATGTAACCGAACTTAATTGTGATTGCATTGATGTTGTTACATTTCTTAAATAGGCGGTGGCGGTGGTGGTGGGAGGAGGTGGTGGTGGTAATCGGTGGTTGGTGGTGGTGATAATCGGAGGTGGTGGTGGTGGT
>NW_020620689.1:0-556 GCF_003573695.1 Papaver somniferum | reverse complement strand
GCCAAAATTGGGGCTCGGCGTTAGGCCAAAGGTTACCATGCGTTAGCTGGAGACCTTGGACGGTTAAGATTTGCATCTCAGATGGAAGGGTGTCCCTTGATTGCTGCAAACCTTCTTTTTGGAAGACGTGAAGGAAAGGACGGTCATGACATGGTTGGCATGCCTCAGCGCGAATATGCGGTTGGGGCGGCTTGCCGTTGGCACATGTGGCACGGTTGGCATGCCTTGGCGTGGAGACGTGTCTGGCATGGTTTTCCATTGACACGGTGGTGTGGCTGGCATGGTTGGCATGCCTTGGCGCGGAGACGTGGGTGGCATCATTTGCCATTGGCATGGTGGTCGGCTGGCATGGTTGGCATGGTTTGCCATTGGCACGGTGGTGCGTCTGGCATGGTTTGCATGCCTTGGCGCGGAGACGTGGCATGCATGGTTTGCGATTGGCACGGTGGTGCAGCTGGCATAGTTGGCATGCTTTGGCGCGGAGACGTGGCTGGCATGGTTTGCCATTGGAGAGGGGTGCGGCTTGCATCGTAGGCATGCCTTTGCGTGGAGACGT
>NW_020620688.1:0-1297 GCF_003573695.1 Papaver somniferum | reverse complement strand
ATATTGAAGTTGAGCTATGTTATGTCCTGTGGTGATGTATGGAGCTGGTGATTGATGTTGTAGTGGCCAGGTAAAGAAGTTGTTTGTAAGATGCAGATTGTGTTTGAACTCAGGGAATGACTGAATGAGATGGAATTCAGTGAATGGTAGTAAATTCACATGGTGTTGATGCAGGTTGTTTGGTATTGTTTGTGGAACTGTTGCATTTTAGTAGTTATTATCTGTATTTTTAGTGATGGTGTTGATGCAGGTTGTTTGGTATTGTTTGTAGAACTATTGCATTTGTAGTTATTATCTGTATTTTTAGTGATGGTGTTGATGCAGGTTGTTTTATCTTCATAAATTCACATGGTGTTGATGCAAGTTGTATCCTGTGCTGCAGTATGGAGCTGGTGGTGCTGTGGTTGCTGGTAGTAACTGAAATGCAGTGGTCAATTGGTTAGGGAGATGCAAATGCTATATGTATGATTAGGAATGAATTGCAGGCAAGGATGAAATTGCAGAGAATGGGAGATGATATTGCATGTGATTACTGCTAAGATGGTGGTTCTGGTAGAGCTGAAGTTGAGTTTGCAAGCTGAACTGACAAGGGCTGCAGTTGTAATGGTGACCAGTGACTGAGATTATGTACTGAATGGTGTTGGTGTTGTTATCAAAGAAGGTACAAATTGGGTTTGGTGGGTTGATTGCAATCAGAAATGTTTGTTTTGAAGCTACAATAAGGAGATAATGAAGATGTATGTGTTTTTCCAACCATGAGTCTGAGATGGAATTGGAGGAATAGGAAAAGCTGCAGGATTGCAGTGATGGTGGTTGCAGAGAAGGATTGAAGCTGTTGCAGTTTTTTATATTGTGTTATGCATGAATATGTGGTGCAATGATAGCACAACTGACTATATGCCGGTAGATGTGTGTTCGAATCACACTAGGTTCATTCATTTGTGAATAATTTTCTTTTTTTTGGAGACAACTTGGGCTAGTTGCCTCCATATTTGGAGACAACTTGGGCTAGTTGCTTTCGTTTTTGAAGACAACTTTGGGTAGTTGCCTCCATATTTGGAGACAACTTGAACTAGTTGCTTTCACTTTTGACGACAACTTGAGCTAGTTTTCTTATAATCGGAGATAACTTGAGTTAGTTGTCTCCGATTTATTGGAGACAACTTTTGTTAGTTGCCTTCAGTTTCGAAACAACTTGAGCTAGTTGCCTCATATTTGAAGACAACTTCAGCAAGTTGACTCCACATGGTGGTGGTTGCGATGGCGGCAGTGGTGGTGGACATGAGGAAAGTGGTGG
>NW_020620687.1:0-1343 GCF_003573695.1 Papaver somniferum | reverse complement strand
AAACCTAAGGCCCAACGGCCCAGTTCACATCAAAAGACATTGAGCCCAATTCACAGTCACTGTTAGCCCAAGGCCCAGTGCAATTCAAAAGACCAAAAGCCCATAAGTTCACAGTCAATCCAAAAGCCCATTGAGCCCAAAACCATTTCATTGTTACAAAAACCCACTAAGCCCAAAGCACAATTAGAATCCCAATAGCAATTTAGAGCCCAAATAGCTAGAAACTCCAAACACCCCCAGTCTCTGTGGATCGACCCGTACTTGCACGAGCTACAACCGACGACCGTGCACTTGCGGTATTACTGTAGGCCCGTTTTTATCGCTTAATTTTCACACACCTTCGGGCCTACCATGCAACAAGAACAAAGTGGTAGCCCTGATGGCTTTGAGATGGGTTCAAGAGAATGGATGTGAAACTGATGCTGCTGTAGCTGGGAGAGCAAATGTTGCAGATGGGAATGATTGTTATGCAGTGGATTTGGTTGATCCTGGTGGTGTATTGGTTATACAAAGAAGAACTGAGGGTTGAATACTTGTCGAGAGTAGTTGCAGGTGCAAGACGAGCATAAGGCAATTGTAGTGATGGATCGTGTGGGTTGAATATGTGTAGAATTGCAGGGAGAAATGAGCTGGAATCTTAGTCTTGAGATATTGTTGTCATTCAAAGATGATTGCAGTTATGTGTTGTTGCCAGAGATGCAGTGCAGTTCTGTGATGCTGCAGTTCATGGCTAAGAAGATGGAGATGCTAATGGTTTATATGAGAATGGGTATTGTGGATTTCTGAAGCAGATGGAGAATTCGAGATTGCAGGTGGACTTGTTGGTGATTGCAACAGTTGAATGGAGTCGAAGTTGCAGGTGCAGTTCAAGGAGGAGAAAGTACTGGTGGTGAACAAGAAGTTGTTGCTGGTTAGGCTCAAGTGGTTTGAATTACAGGGAAGTGCAAGAACAAAAAGGAACTGCGCTGAGCTGGTGAATGAATGAATATAGATGTATGTTAGGTTGCAGTTGCAAGTGTGTTGGAATGGATGGATGTTGTGAGTTTACTTTGACTTCAAGGAGATGGTGGTACTGAGATCGGAATGACGTTGCAGCTGAAGTTGGAAGTGGTTTTGTGGAGCTGTAAGGTTTGATCGGTGTCTATTGAAGGTCATGGTGCTGTCAAGGATGAACTCACTCTGTAATGGTTTTGAATGGTGGATGTGCAGATGAGTCTGGCACTGGTATGTTGCAGTTGTGAGCTTGAGAAAGTGTTTGAAGTCGCAGGAGAGATTGTAGTCAATGCAGTGGGTGGTAGTGTTGAGTTCAAGAGAACAAATGGTGTTGCTGGTGGTGTTTGATG
>NW_020620686.1:0-433 GCF_003573695.1 Papaver somniferum | reverse complement strand
ACAATAATAATGTTCGATGGGTAGTATATACGGACGGTGATCATATGGTGGAGTATGATTGGATTGGTGAGGTGGTTTAATCTCGCCAAGGTGGACATTTTTGGAGTATGTGGCTCGATAAACACCACATATGTATAGATAGGATAGTCTCACATAGAATAAGAGGAAGTACATGTGGTGCCTAATAAGCTTGGGCATCTCCTTACATAGCACCGAGGCCTTTTAGATTAAAATCCCACACCTGATGCAACAGGTGGTCAAGTGGGGACAATATCGGTGCTATGTGGTCGTGCCCAGAAGTAGGGTCCGGCGGTCCGTGAAGATCCTAACAACTATTGTTGGAGTATGTGGCTCGATAAACACCACATATGTATAGCTAGGATAGTCTCACATGCAATAAGAGGAAGTACATGTGGTGCCTAATATGCTTGGG
>NW_020620685.1:0-945 GCF_003573695.1 Papaver somniferum | reverse complement strand
TTTATTATATATAAGCAAGCGAGTAAGTCAACAACCTTGCTTGTGAGAGTCAGTTCCTCCCTCACATGTAGGACATATGAGTTCTTTCAGACCTTCCTTGTGGGGGTTCGGACTCCTACTAGTGAGCAGAAAAGTGTTCAATGACTTAGAAATTAAGGCGTAATAGTATGGATAAGCATAAATGCAAGCGCTAACCAAGCAAGTTAGAGATTCTTTCGGGGCAAGCCGAAAGACGAGCGATCCTTTTTGTTCATGAGAAGTAAGAACAAAGGCGAGCGTTGATGCAGCAAGAGAAGAACTAGCTTCGTAATTGTTTATATAGTATCTTTCTTTAAGTACGAAGCAAGAGCAAAATCAAAGACTCAGTTCAGTTTCCATTTCTTCCTTCTTATGAAGACTTTTCCCATGTCTTTCTTGGTTGGACAAACCCAACCGGAAATTTCCGACAAGTCTTTCTTTTTTAGGGGGCAGCAGAGCGTTAAAAAAGTGGTATTCAATGAACAATCAGATCATAATCTTTGGGAATCCAACTCCTACTTATTTTGATTTTATAAGCAAAGATTATGATATATCTTTTTCTTCACGTACCTCTTCAACTAAGTCGGACGCGCAAAGTGCTCCACCTGGTTGTGATCAGATATTTGATCAACTCTGTGATTCATATGCGGAGTGGGTGGTAAGAGCCGATAGACAATTACCTCCAGACTGGAGCATGCCGGACCTTGTTCGGGCAGTAATTGGTGACGAGGCGATTAAAATGCAAAGCTTTCTCACGGATTCTTATTATGACCTGATGTTACATGAATCCAATAGTTGGTTATGCCAAGAACTTTTTCAGTTCTTGGATTTGATCAACTATGTTTCCAGATAGAACTAGGAAAGATAGCTCTTTTAGAGAGTCACTAACGTTTTTTCCTTCTTCTGAAGACTTTTCCCATGCTTTCC
>NW_020620684.1:0-397 GCF_003573695.1 Papaver somniferum | reverse complement strand
GGTTTCATCTTATTTATGATGAAACCAAAATCGGTTTCATCGTATTTCAACAATGTATTTCTATCCATGAAGATGTATAATACCTCTTAAAAAAATTCTTGCAGGTGATTTCTCACGAAACCAAGATGAAACCAAAATCGGTTTCATCGTATTTATGATGAAACCAAAATCGGTTTCATCTTATTTATGATGAAACCAAAATCGATTTCATCGTATTAATGATGAAACCAAAATTGGTTTCATCGTATTTTTGGGAGGTGGTGGTGGTGGGCGGTCGTGGTGCTGGTTTTGGTCGGCGGTGGTCGACAGTGGTGGTGCTGGATGGTAGGGTGGCTGGTATTGGTGGTGCAATTACGTAGTATCGGTGGTGGTGGTGGTGGTCGGAGGTGGTGGCGGT
>NW_020620683.1:0-381 GCF_003573695.1 Papaver somniferum | reverse complement strand
GTTTTTTTCTTATAAAACGAGTTTTGTTTCTTGTAAAACAATTAGACACAAAAAAAAGAATTTTTCCATAAATAAAACTCTTAAATAAATTATTTATCAAGTTAAAAAATTGGAAAAAATTATTTCAAGTAGATAGGGACTTGGTGCTTGGTACACGCGCATGGTCATGGGTCGAAACATGTATTTTTCGAGTTGTATTTATAAGAAAATTAACTTGCAAATAAAGTTAGGTTTAGGTTTATTCGTATAAAACAAGTTTTGTTTCTTGTAAAACAATTAAACAAAAAAAAAGAATTTTTCCATAAATAAAACTCTTAAATAAATTATTTATCAAGTTAAAAAACTTGGAAAAAATAATTTCAAGTAGATAAGGACTTGGTG
>NW_020620682.1:0-481 GCF_003573695.1 Papaver somniferum | reverse complement strand
GGTTATTATTGCTCGGTACAATCGGGACGGTACTTGAATAGGGTCGTGTACCTGTACCTCACAGTACAACTAATCACAGATCAATTTGATAACTTAGATAATTAAACCTTTCCTAAGATAGATATTCTAATCGTAATTAGGGTATCTTTCAAAAGCACTAAATGTCTTTTCAGGCACAACTAGTCAAGGGATCAATAACAGACAACGAAGCATGAATTGCAGCACATTCATCACAGAAGTATTCTAACTACAATGGATGCATGACATACACTGTGAAAGTAAAATGATGAAGAGATCAGATTATATTTATCCTAAAAAAGTAAAGCACAACAAGAACAATATCAAAAACATGAATCAAACTTAGCAGTAAATTAATGGTTTCATCTCAACCCTAGCAAAAGTAATTAGAACATGATGAACACAATATACTACTACAGCTTGGTGCACCGGCTAATCCGGGCATACCCCTAACATTACAAAC
>NW_020620681.1:0-1742 GCF_003573695.1 Papaver somniferum | reverse complement strand
AACTTCACAAAAGAATAGAGGCAAGTAGTACTTTTCAAGTTCAGTATTCTTTCGCTCGTTCCTTCATCAACAAAGATCAAAGACTACTCCAACAACATGTATCTCTCTCCAACAACTACAACAATGGATTTTTTCCTGAAGATCGCTCTTCAAGTAATATTCAAGAAAAAAGAGGCAAGATGTAGGATCAGAATTTTGCGACAACGATACGCTCGCGAAATTCTTAACAACGCATTACAAAAATGTCGCAGAGCACTTTGAGAAACGACACAATAGGTGATATTAGCTTAAACATAAGAAAAATGTAATAACTTTGCGAAGATTAGAAGATCTGTGAAATTAACATTTGTAAGCTTGCGATATCATCGCAAGCCAGATCCGAAATTAGGGGAAATCTTAGCTGTATATGAGCTGTCATCCATTAGGTAGCATCCTATATAAAGAGAAAGGTAGGAGAGAGAAAAGTAACTTGTATTATTATTATCTTCTTATTCTTCCCCAAAAACTAGAGAGAGAGAGAGCTCCAAATACTCATTAATGGAGTCTCAATGTAATTCATATGTAATTCAATGATCATAGTGAAACCTAATCCCGTGGATGTAGATCAAATTCATAGAACCACGTAAATCTCGTGGTATAAACTTCATTGGTATAAAATTTTTTGGCATAATGTTGTTCTGCCTTCTGTCTCAGCTAATCTATGGAAAACTACCAGAGAAATTTGTCCTACTGATGAAAATTTGAAAAAAAAAAAGGGTTATCAGTTTGCTTCTAGATGCTTCATCTGTCACCAAGAGGAAGATTCAATGAACCATATTCTATGGTATTGTCAATTTAGCAAACTCTTATGGAGCTGGATGGGAGGTATTTTTCACTATGCAAGAATTCTAGTCCCATCATAAAAGACATATGGATGGTCTGTTCTTATACTCTTATAACAGAACTATGGTTATTAAGAAATGAGATTTTCTTTGAAAATACAAGACCTGATCTCTTTAAGGTGAAATTCAAGATTAAAAAGATGGCACATGACTGTGAATGTAGAATGAAAGGTACCATGTGGGGATCTGAATATGAAGTACTGATATTGCAATACTTTTTGATTCAACAAAGGAAATTGAAAAGAATCAGAATTATTGAACTGTTCTTCTATCTTCCCAGTTATGAGGAAATTATCTTATGCTGTGATGGTGCCTCAAGGGGTAACCCTGGCATTGCTGGATATGGTTTTGTTGTTAGAAATCAGTATGGTGACTTTGTTTTTGCTGAATCTGGAGGTCTTGGGGTGACTACAAATTATATTGCATAATTTGTTGCAAGTATTAGAGCTTTAGAATGGGCCACTAAACATCAAAGGTACAAGATTATTTTACAATCAGATTCCAAGGCTTGTATACATTCCCTAATGCAACAGAAGATCCCCTGGTTTTTATTTGCAAGATGGCAAAGAGTGCAGGATAAAGTTCTCTCAATTTCTTATAGGCATGGTCACAGGGAAGTCAATTTTTCTGCTGATCACTTTGCAAAGAAGGGTGTACATCTCATGAAGGGGCAAACAATTACTTATGAAGACAGACCAAATAGTTTGACTATCATGGAATGACCTGACCAACCTTATTACAGATTTAAGTAACTTTTCTTGTTTTGTTTTTTATAGTTTTCTTGTTTCTACTTTGCCTTGTATTTGTGAACTTTAATTCTTTTTAATAAAGTTTCAGTTTTTGGTTTTCAAAAAAAAAAAA
>NW_020620680.1:0-336 GCF_003573695.1 Papaver somniferum | reverse complement strand
TGCTATAGATGCTCAGTTACTAGAACTGAATAGCATGTTCAACGAAGAAACGATGGAATTACTTATCTTTAGTTCAGCTTTGGATCCTCGTTAATGGAAAAAATCATTTAGAGTTGATGATTTTGCAGATTGGTCGATAAATTTTATCTAAAGGATTTCACGGAACAAGAGAAATTACACTTGAAGATACAACTTTGACATTATGAGCATAACGTCGTCTCTTATGAAGAGTTTAACAAATTGAGGAATATATCTAGTTTGTGTGAATGGTTGGTGAAGAATGGAAAATCGACTACATATTCTCTTATACATTGAATGATAGAACTTGTGCTTACC
>NW_020620679.1:0-687 GCF_003573695.1 Papaver somniferum | reverse complement strand
GGTAACCGAACTTTGAACTTGACAATTTATTTGAGTACATCTTGTGTGTTCGGTTAGTTCGCAAACTTCAACGCAACCAAGTTCCCAACCGAACTTCAGGTTAAAAGTAACCTAGTGTTAGAAGTTCGGTTGGTTCGCAAACTTCAACATATTTTGCGAATCAACCGAACTGGGCTTATAGGTAGAGTTCGGTTACAAAGAAAACTTAATAATTTTGCGAACGAACCGAACTTATGGACTTGTATTGTTCTAATACAAGGAGTTCGGTTAAAAGTATTTTTTTGCGAATCAACCGAACTTTGAGTTCGGTTAAGAAAAAAATAATTTGTGATAACCGAACTTTTTACTGAAAAAAAACTCCATTAAACCTCTCTGCAACTTCCATTTTCAACTCATTTTGATGATTAGTTCTCATTTATTCAACCAAAAACGAATGACAAGTAATGGGTTTGTGAGAATATCTTTGTTAATGTTTTAAATTAAGCTATATATATAATGGTGATGGTGGTAATCGGAGGTGGTGGTGGTAATCGGTGGTTGTTGGTGGTGATAATTGGAGGTGGTGGTGGCGGTAATCGGAGGTGGTGGGTGGTGGTGGTAATCGGTGGTTTTCAGTGGTGGTGGTGGTAATCGGCGATGGTGGGTGGTGGTGGTGGTGGTAATCGGTGGTTGGTGGTGGTGGTAATC
>NW_020620678.1:0-501 GCF_003573695.1 Papaver somniferum | reverse complement strand
GAAAGATTTGAAGTATTAACTCATGTACTGTTAGTGGAATCGTAAACAGGTAAGAGTTGAAAGTTACCATTTTTGCAGACGCTGATGTGAGCATCTTTATTCCATGATTCGTTGTTTTGTTGAATCCAGCGCTTTGAATGATGCACTGAATGTTAAGCATCTGTCACAGCCACTTTGCAAGAATGACTGACTCCCATGATGACACTTTCAAAGACGATGTTTCCATGGATGACATCTCCGCGGGTGCAACTTCAAGAAATGGTACTTCTGGGACCTCTGAATGATGGTGACAGATCCTTCGTACTGAATTGTACTCCTGGTTATTTCACCAACTATACCACCGGATGATCGTGTAGTGAGGTTTCATATCAATGTAGACTCCTCGGAAATGGAAGAAAGTCTTCGGGGCGGAGCACCCAGAAGTAAGGACTACATGATGTTAGCAAATGACGTGCAGTCCCCAGCCGTTTCTTTGGTGAGTTGTTAGCGCTCCTTGTGTCA
>NW_020620677.1:0-369 GCF_003573695.1 Papaver somniferum | reverse complement strand
GCATTTATGTGTCTATTTTTATCTCTATTTTGTATATTTTTAGTACCCATACTTGTATTATTTTGGTATTTTATCTCTTTGTAGGTTTTTTTGGAGAAATAAGCTTTTGCGGCGAAATTAGCTCAAAATGTGGCATTTGAACCTCCGTAGAAGACGTACCAGTGACACCCCAGAAATACCCCGGAGGAACCCCGAAAAAAGTGTTGAAAACATCCCATAAATATTACTAAAGGCACCCAACGGACAAGTGTTATACGGACTCCAAAAGCGGATAAGGGGCGACCACTGGATAAGGGGTAACCTTTCCCCTTCACATTCAAATTCTAATTTTTGCGGGAAAAATGTCCCATTTATTGGCAGTTTTGGTGG
>NW_020620676.1:0-1031 GCF_003573695.1 Papaver somniferum | reverse complement strand
ACAAATTTCATCTATTTGAATCAAATAGAAAGACAAAGCCAACACAAAAATAAAGAATTCATAAAAATGTTGAATTTGTAATACGTTAACTCAAAAAATTATACACACTTCGTTATAAGTCGAAAGTTGATTTCTGAGACTAAATTGTAAACTAGATAAACTCATCTTTAACAGAAAAGATTCGAAAAATGTATTGTAATCACAATTAATATGTTCTGAGGCAGTACGTCTAGCAAAAATTGCATTTCTATGTATGTTGATTCAAGAATATATGAAGGAAGTCAAATTTCACAATATAAGAAAGACGAAAGACCAAGCAGAACTAATCCAAATCCTAACAAATTTCATCTATCTTGAATCAAATAGAAAGACAAAGCCAACACAAAAAGAAAGAGATCATAAAAATGTTGAATTTTATATACATTAACCTAAAAAAGTCTACAAACTTCGTTATAAGTCGGAAATTGATTTCTGAGACTATATTGTAAACTAGATAAACTAATCTTTAACAGAAAAAGTTTGACAAATGTATTGTAATCACAAATAATATGTTATAAGGCATTACGTCTAGTAAAAATTGCATTTCAATGTACTTTGATTCAAGAAAATATGAAGGAATGCAAATTTCACAATAGAAGAAGGATGAAGGACCAGGCAGAACTAATCCAAATTCTTACAAATTTCATCTATTTGAATCAAATTGAAATACAAAGCCAATACAAAAATAAAGAGTTCATAAAAATGTGAATTTTTATACGTTAACCCAAAAAGTCTACGCACTTCGTTATAAGTCGGAAGTTGATTTCTGAGACTAAATTGTAAACTAGATAAACTCACCTTTAACAGAAAAAGTTTAAAAAATGTATTATAATCACAAATAATATGTTCTAAGGCATTAAATCTAGTAAAAAGTGCATTTCTATGTACGTTGATTCAAGAAAATATGTAGGAAGGCAAATTTCACAATAGAAGAAGGATGAAAGACCAAGAAGAACTAATCCAAATCCTAAAAATTTCATCTATCTTGAATC
>NW_020620675.1:0-274 GCF_003573695.1 Papaver somniferum | reverse complement strand
TAGCAACACAGTAGTGGTGTTGAGGAATTTGCACGTCTCAACACCAAGAGGAAAATGTGTTTAGGAAGAATGCTTAGAAACACAATAGTGGTGTTGATGAATTTGCACATCTCAACACCAAGATGAATAATGTGTTGAGGAAGAATGCCTTGCAACACAGTAGTGGTGTTGAGGAATTTTAACGTCTCAACACCAAGAGGAAGAATGTGTTGAGGAAGAAACACAGTAGTGGTGTTGAGGAATTTGCACGTCTCAACACCAAGAGGAAAATGTG
>NW_020620674.1:0-785 GCF_003573695.1 Papaver somniferum | reverse complement strand
TTCAGTATATAATTAAACAACTTGTGTTTCCCGTTAGCTTTATACTTCAGTATATAATTAAACAACTTGAGCCTTAAGAAAGGAAAATCTGTTCAAATTCTCACTGGACCCTTCTCTACCAAAAAATCAACAAGCTTTTTATCAATTGTATTCCAATTAGCCGGATCAAACATATCTATATGGCTTTTTATCAATTGTATTCCAATTAGCCGGATCAAACATATCTAAATTGTAGCTCTTTTAAAATCAACAAATTATTTAGATCCTGTAACTAAGATATATATATATGATCGTTGGGTATTTAGAAATCAAAAGATTAATTGGGGTTTTGAATTTTTTTTGCCATAAAAATACAATTTAGGTTTTCTAGCAGAAATCACAAGATTAAAAAGAAAACTAATCATATAATATAAGTGATAATCTGTTTTTCATAAACTTACCGTAAAGATTTAATTGTTGTTGACTAGTTGAGAAGAAAAATAGGAAGGATCACACGGTTCACACCATCATGGAGGCTGGAAGCCTAGAGCAATGGAGTTTTCAGCCGACGGAGAGAAAGAGAAGTTTAACAAAAAAAAAATTCTGAAGTGAAAATGTGAAATCCGTCCCACTTGTTATGTATTTAGTGTTAACTCCTTTGATATTTTAGTATTAACCCCTCTTATAACTCCTTCTTTATAACATGCCCTTTGTTCTTTTAAAAATGCATCATATTTTGTATTTATAATTCTTTTCTAGACCCCCAGTTTTCTGCTATAACATAAAACTCCCCTAATAAAAAAAAA
>NW_020620673.1:0-473 GCF_003573695.1 Papaver somniferum | reverse complement strand
GGCATGCGGTGTTCCCAAGCGGTCACCCATCTAAGTACTAACCGCACCCAACGCTGCTTGACTTCGGTGTGCGGAAGGGAACCGGTAGACCCAGCGTGGTATGGTCGTTGGCGAGAGAGCCTGTGTGTGGTTGTCTACTTGAGCGGGCTCCTTCGGGGACCGCTCTACCTGGCCGCTGTCATGAAAAATCAGGCCTGGTCACCCACATCGAAGATGGTCATTTTTCGCAAGGAGACGCCAGGGTCAATCGCTGACGACCTGAAGCGCGGGAAAACGACCCCGAATCGTAAAAGGAGTGTCCCGGTGTAAATAATGATTAGACTTGCCACTTTTTTCTGCCCATCCTCGGGAATTTCAAATTGCAGTGGAGGGGAGGGTGGGGGTCATTTCAAAAATCCGGCAACGCCACGTTGTGCTCTGAGGTCACACCTATCCGACCATGTGTCACATGTGACCATCCGGTCACAAATGTG
>NW_020620672.1:0-407 GCF_003573695.1 Papaver somniferum | reverse complement strand
TTAAAGATGAGTTTATCTAGTTTACAATTTAGTCTCAGAAATCAATTTCCGACTTATAACGAAATGTGTAGACTTTTTTGAGTTAACGTATATAAAATTCAACAATTTTATGAACTCTTTCTTTTTTGTGTTGGATTTGTTTTTCTATTGGATTCAAGATAGATGAAATTTGTTATGATTTGGATTAGTTATGCATGGTCTTTCATCCTTCTTCTGTTGTTAAATTTGACTTCCTTCATATTTTCTTGAATCAACGTACATAGAAATGCAATTTTTACTTGACGTATTGCCGTAGAACATATTAATTGTAATTACAATACATCATTCAAACTTTTTCTGTTAAAGATGAGTTTATCTAGTGTACAATTTAGTCTCAAAAATAAATTTCCGACTTATAACGAAATGTG
>NW_020620671.1:0-569 GCF_003573695.1 Papaver somniferum | reverse complement strand
CTTCTTCTATTGTGAAATTTGACTTCCTTGATATTTTCTTGAATCAACGTACATAGAAATGCAATTTTTACTAGACGTATTGCCTTAGAACATATTAATTGTAATTACAATACATTTTTCAAACTTTTTCTGTTAAAGATGAGTTTATCTAGTTTACAATTTAGTCTCAGAAATCAATTTTCGACTTATAACGAAATGTGTAGACTTTTTTGAGTTAACGTATATAGAATTCAACATTTTTATGATCTCTTTGTTTTTGTCTTGGCTTTGTCTTTCTATTTGATTCAAGAAAGATGAAATTTGTTAGGATTTGTATTAGTTCTGCATGGTCTTTCATCCTTCTTTTATTGTGAAATTTGAGTTCCTTCATATTTTCTTGAATCAACGTACATAGAAATGCAATTTTTACTGGACGTATTGCCTTAAAAAATATTAATTGTAATTACAATACATTTTTCAAACTTTTTCTGTTAAAGATGAGTTTATCTAGTTTACAATTTAGTCTCAGAAATCAATTTCCGACTTATAACGAAATGTGTAGACTTTTTTGAGTTAACGTATATAAAATC
>NW_020620670.1:0-711 GCF_003573695.1 Papaver somniferum | reverse complement strand
AGCGTATCATTTCCTATTTGATCCCTTTGAATTCCATAAAAGAATCGATTCGATACATTACTTATGTACCCATAGGTGATATATTGGATTTTAATCAGATTTCGGATCAATCTATATTGATTGACTGCCTCCATTATGTTGTTGCTAGCAAATACCACTCTTTTTGGTTTTGGATCTTCCAAGTCATTCCCGCAGGAGATCCAGACCGATTTTTTTCTGATCCTTCGATAAAAAGATTCATTCTCTTCATCAAAAATAGGAGGTAGAACCAAGAAAGGTTTGTTTTTCGATTCATCCCTGGAGTTGAATACCTCATTAAACAAATTTTTTTTATCCAACCCATAGGAATCAATAGAAAAGGAAAATCCCTTATGATACACCAGATCTGGCTCGGTTATTGATAGAGTGAATATATCTGCCATTTCTTGAAACTTCTCTTCTGATTCAAAATCGCGGTGTAACGTGTACCCCCCTGTTTCGGTCATGGAATAGATGGAATAAAGAAAAAAATGTATTTTGGTTCAAGAATGAAATTTTATTGGAACTGTCCATATCCGGTTCATCCTTCGGAACCATATCACATCCCGGATCTGATGAAATAGGATGAATTGAGACGGTATTTTGTAAATACGTAATTATCTTGAATATATCAACCATTTCTTTATTTTCCGATCGTCTGGAAGGGACAAAAGAAACATCTTCTTCTTTCTT
>NW_020620669.1:0-748 GCF_003573695.1 Papaver somniferum | reverse complement strand
AAAAAATATTAATAATAAAAATAAAATTAAATCCTAAAAAAAATTATGTCTTTTTTTCTTCTCTTTTAGCTTTTAGCTTTTAGCTTTAAGCTTTTTGTTCCCAAGTCCTTAGTATTCCACTTCGAACCTGTAAATCAAAGACACAAAAAGAAACGTAAAAAGGAACAAATAATAATAAATAAATAAAAAAAATTAAACCTAAAACCAAATCTATATACAAGTCCGCGTCGGCGGCGCCATTTTGTTGTAGTAATTCGATTTGCGGTAAATACGGATTCGTTGCTCGGACTTGAAAAGATTTTTAAAACAAAAATATATACACAATATGTCACAAGATCAAGAGGAACCAGGACTCAGGATTCCAATGTGTTTCATATTCAAGTGGCTCAGAAAATAATTCTAGGCGATTATAGCTCAAAATAAAACAAGTATTAACTCTATCTTTGCCAAATTAGATTCCATAAAATATTACTTGTATATGATAAGCATGGAACATCAAGAATCCCTAGGACTAAGCATGTTCCATCAAACAAAATCACAAGTAATTAATTGAAATCATAAATCAATTAAAATCGGTGCAAAAAGTGAATTAAGAATTATTTAAATAACCACATGGCTGAAAAACAGCTTCCTCCATCATCCCAGTATTGGGGTTTAGCTACTCATAATAATCATGTTCTTAAAATACATACTTGATGCTCAAAATATGATTAAAAGAGTGAAAAATATAATACAGTGAAACTACGAC
>NW_020620668.1:0-652 GCF_003573695.1 Papaver somniferum | reverse complement strand
GAGAAACTCGGGTCCAACTCTAGTAATCTTTGAACCTGTGATGTTCAACTCTGATATATTTCGTCTCCAGTTCATCCGAACGAGAAACTCGGGTCTAACACTAGTAATCTTTGAACCTGGGATGTTCAATTATGATATATTTCGTCTCCAGGTCATCCGAACGAGAAACTCGGGTCTAACTGTTGTAGTATTTCGATTGCGGTAAATAAGAGTTCGTTACTCGGACTTGAAAAGATTTTTAAAACAAAAATATATACACAATTTGTCACAAGATCAAGAGGAACCAGGACTCAGGATTCCAATGTGTTTCATATTCAAGTGGCTCAGAAAATAATCCTAGGCGATTATAGCTCAAAATAAAACAAGTATTAACTCTATCTTTGCCAAATTAGATTCCATAAAATATTACTTGTATATTATAAGCATGGCACATCAAGAATCCCTAGGACTAAGCATGTTCCATCAAACAAAATCACAAGTAATTAATTGAAATCATAAATCAATTAAAATCGGTGCAAAAAGTGAATTAAGAATTATTTAAATAACCACATGGCTGAAAAACAACTTCCTCCATCATCCCAGTATTGGGGTTTAGCTACTCATGATAATCATGTTCTCAAAATACATACTTGATGCTCAAAATATGATTAAA
>NW_020620667.1:0-751 GCF_003573695.1 Papaver somniferum | reverse complement strand
TTTGTGTTGGCTTTGTCTTACTATTTGATTCAAATAGATGAAATTTGTTAGAATATTGATTAGTTCTGGCTGGTCTTTCATCCTTCTTCTATTGTGAAATTTGCCTTCCTTCATATTTTCTTGAATCAATGTACATAGAAATGCAATTTTTACTAGACGTAATGCCATATAACATATTATTTGTGATTACAATACATTTTTCAAACTTTTTCTGTTAAAGATGATTTTATCTAATTTACAATTTAGTCTCAGCAATCAATTTCCGACTTATAACGAAGTGTGTAGACTTTTTTGAGTTAACGTATATAAAAATTAAACATTTTTATGAACTCTTTCTTTTTGTGTTGGCTTTATCTTTCTATTTGATTCAAGATAGATGAAATTTGTTAGGATTTGGATTAGTTCTTCTTGGTCTTTCATCCCTTTTCTATTGTGATATTTGCCTGCTTCATATTTTCTTGAATCAATGTACATAGAAATGCAATTTTTACTAGACGTAATGCCTTATAACATATTATTTGTGATTATAATACATTTGTCAAACTTTTTCTGTGAAAGAATGTGTTTATCTAGTTTACAATTCAGTCTTAGAAATCAGTTTCCGACTCATAACGAAGTGTGTAGACTTTTTTGAGTTAACGTATATAAAATTCAACATTTTTATGAACTCTTTCTTTTTGTGTTGGTTTTGTCTATCTATTTCATTCAAGATACATGAAATTTGTTAGGATTTGGATTAGTTATGCATGGT
>NW_020620666.1:0-396 GCF_003573695.1 Papaver somniferum | reverse complement strand
CGTTCATGTGCACTGGAAAGGAGCAGCAGAGATGATATTAGCTATGTGTTCCAGTTATTGCAAAAGTACCGGGGTCACTCAAGTCATGGGTGAAGGTGAAAGAATGAAACTCGAGGAAATCATCAAAAATATGGCAGACCAAAGTCTTCGATGCATAGCCTTCGCTTATGGTCAGTTCCAAGAAGAAGACTTGGAGAAGAATGATGGTGAAGAAGCAGGTCAAAAGCTAAAGGAAGATGGGTTGACTCTACTGGGACTGGTTGGTCTGAAAGACCCATGCCGTCCTGGTGTGAGAAAAGCTGTGGAAGCCTGCAAAAATGCTGGAGTAAGTATCAAAATGATCACAGGAGATAATATTTTTACTGCAAGAGCAATAGCAACTGAATGTGGCATTCT
>NW_020620665.1:0-464 GCF_003573695.1 Papaver somniferum | reverse complement strand
AATCATTTTGGCGCCGCTGCCGGGGACTTGTATATAGATTGATTTATTTTTTTTAGGTTTATTATTATTTTATTTTTTAGAATTGTTTGTTCCCTTTTACGTTTCTTTTTGTCTTTATTTTGCAGGTTCAAAGTGAAAACTAAGGACTTGGAGAGGAAAAATCTTAAAGCGAAAAGCGAAAAGAGAAGAAAAAAAGGACAATTTTAGGATTTAATTTTTAATTTCTTTTTTAGAGTGTGTGAGGAAAGCTGTAATTTTTTTTTTCTTTATTTATTTATTTGGACTTTGGACTGGACTCTTGGACTTTGTTATTTTTTTTTTAACCCTACGGAAGGGTTATAAATTAAAATAAAAATAAAATAATAAATAATAAAATTAAGGCTTTACTTTTTTATTATTTATTATTTTGTAAAGTAATAATTAGGAAAAAAATAATAAAATAATGTGCCAAAAAAAGTAAAGCC
>NW_020620664.1:0-507 GCF_003573695.1 Papaver somniferum | reverse complement strand
ACTACGACCCACAGTTGACAGTCGTTGTTGCTGTAGTATGAACGACTGTCTCTGGTTGTCTAATGTTCTTCGTGTTCTTGAGTTGCAGCAGCAGAAATGGTGGCTCTGCAACTCGATTTTTCTTCACTCTGTAGCCTCCAAAGCTTCCCCAAACTCTCGACCACCTCTCTACTAAACCCAAGGGGTTCTTTTATACCCAACAGGCGCGTTTAATCTCGCCATAACTCGAGATAATCTTCATTATTTCCGCTGTCCAAAAATAGGGAATAATTTCCAAAAATAGAAGATTCTTACGTACTCTTGCTTACTGCACACTCCCAATTGCCTTGTCCACGCCTCAGCACTCGTCCAATGCTATTAGAACTCCTCCATGCACGCTATAACTCCAGTTTTGCTTGCTTACAGTGCGTGTTGCTCTGTTTTGGTTTGGTCAATAGAAACAGGAATTCTAGCCAAAATTGACCAATTCTGTCACCCATAATGTGTTCCTCAACCTATCTCACATCT
>NW_020620663.1:0-645 GCF_003573695.1 Papaver somniferum | reverse complement strand
CCTCTAGACATGTAATTTGTGCGGAAATATTTTTTCTGAACATTTTCTATTAAAGGGGAGTCTTTATGTTTCATGATTTGGTCTTGATCATAGAGTTCCGACATCTAACGAAGCCTGCGGACTTCCTTGAGTCATTTGTGTTTATGATATTTTATTCAAATTTTGCAATGATTCTCTAGCTTAAAGAAGATCCAAGAATCGTTGATAAGTTATTAACGGTTGCAAATCTTATCTCCTTCTTTCATTGCTAATCTCAAATCATACACTGAGCTACTGTTATTTTCTCATATGACCATTAGTATACACAAAATTAAATCCAAAGTATAAGCATAGATCCCTTCATTTTTTACCCGTACATCATCCAAAATCTATCTCTCATGTAAACCCCAATAATCGTTTCCTTAAACCTTCAGACTAACCATTATTGTATTGAACAAATGAATCCATGTAAATGACTATATTCATTTTTCAAATTAATCATTATTGTTTTCTTTAAATTTGTTTCCATTTTATGTAAATCCTTAGTTACCATGGCAATTAGATTATGTCAGCCTTATTTCTCTGGAACGCTCGTAACGTGTTTAAAAAATGCTCTAAAGAGATTTCCCTAATGTGGTACGTGTTAGTGAATTAGTCAAATTAAAT
>NW_020620662.1:0-931 GCF_003573695.1 Papaver somniferum | reverse complement strand
AGACGTACAAAGTGGTTTGTTCAACAGCATGAACTCAAGTTAATGGATTGGTACCCAGGTTTTGATCATGATCGTCAAAAAACTTCCCATGCAAACGTATGGGTTCACTTTCCTGGTTTACATGCAGAACTATGGACTGAGAAGAACTTGTTATCTATGGGAAAAGTTTTAGGGACTCCTATTGTGGTTGATCAAAGAACCCTAAATCTGGAGTATGGAAACTTTGCTTCAGTTTTGGTAGATGTGGATTTTGCAAAACACATTCCAAGTAGAATTAAGATTACAGCTGGGGGGAGAACGTTTTGGCAATACTTGGATATCCCAAAATCACCTAAATTCTGTATGAAGTGCTGCATAATTGGTCACAATGATGTTGAATGTAGAAGACAATCAAAGAATGATGAGAAAACTTCTAAGGCTGATGCGAAAGGGGAGTGGCAGAATGTGCATAATAGGAGAAACCGTAAGGGTGATGGAGCTGACGCAACCGTGGCTGTTGCTGGTGGTACAAACGCTGTTGTGTAGGTGTTGGCGCTGCTGTAGGTGGTGTAAACGCTGTTGCTGTAGGTGTTGGCGCTGTTGTAGGTGGTGTAAACGATGGTGCTATTGTGGTTCATGATGTTGTTAACGGTGCTGGTGGTAATGTGGATGATGCTCTTGCTGTAGGGCACGGTGGAGCTGTGGTGAATGGGGTGGTTGAAGCTGGTTTAGTGGAGAGTGCTGGTGGTTTGGAGCAAACTCTTCAGCTAGAGAATGATTTAGCGAATACTGAAGCCAATCTTCATGCAGCGTCTGAAGCTTTTGAGAAGGCTAAGAAGGCGTTAGCATTGCAAAAGAGTTCGGTTATTGGGTTGTCAATGGTTGAAATTGCAACATCATCTAAGTCAACTAAGAGTGGTGAATTGGCAAGAACTAATCACTCTAGTGACAG
>NW_020620661.1:0-648 GCF_003573695.1 Papaver somniferum | reverse complement strand
AGTTGAAAACACCATGATCCCATGAAGTGTGACAGTTGCTGGAATCAGAGAGTGGGAAATGGGGAAATCGTGTTAAAACCAATTACTCATCGTGCGGAGACTTGGTTAAATTTCCACCCACTACTTTGCTGACTCTTCCAACTGATTGCACGACTTGCTCACATTCTCATCATGGGTGAACACACGTGCCGTAGACCGTCAGACCAAAACCCTAGTTAGTATTCCCCCATGTGACACGATTGAAATCTCATGATTGTGGAGTCAGTTGCTGACTTTATGGGACGATGAGTCCATGTAGCGCTGAGTTGAACATGATTAGCAAATGTTTCGAAACTCATGAATTTAATGTGTCTGCTGAGACGAGGTATCATTATAACCTAAGACGAGCAAAACTGTGTTGCTAAATTGTTGAATATTGGTAGTTGAACCAATATTCTTTGATTTGAGCAAATATTGCTAGTCTGAGCGAATATTGCTAATTGAATAAATATTGCCGGTTCGAGCGAATATTGCTAGTTCGAGCAAATATTGTTCTTTTGATGAATTGTTGGTAGCTGGACCAAATAAAATATTAATTTAAGTTACTGACTGCTGGGTCGAGCAAAATAAATATGAATATCAATCATGGAATCAACATAAAATTATCAG
>NW_020620660.1:0-1723 GCF_003573695.1 Papaver somniferum | reverse complement strand
GAAATACTTGCTAGAGAATCAACTAGACAGTCAGACTCAATCTAGGTAAAAGTATCTCAAGGAGTTAATATCTCTCTCTTGTTTTGATTTACTCAAGCTGATAGAAATCATCGAGTCTTTAATCAAACACAAGGAATAACTTGGATGATACCAAAGACCAATATCCAAGGATCAATCAATATCAATCAACAACTGAAGGTCGGATTTCCAATTAATTGATTCAAACGTACAACCTGTATTATTTCAATTATATAAACAAATATAATGCGGAAATAAAAATAACACAGACACCAGAAATTTTGTTAAGAGGAAACCGCAAATGCAGATGTTTGAGGGTGAAAACAGTTTCTGCTGGTTTCGGTAATTTCGTGTGTTATGGGTGAGAAACGAGTCCAAACCCTAAACAATGTACTGCAAGGGAGTACTTTAAAATCGAGAGATCAATCTGTACAAATCCGTCCTAAACCAAGAAATGGCCGTTCCAGACTTGCTTCGGTCACAAAGTGAAGGAGAAGGGTTGGTTTTTGGGAGGGAAGCAAAGAGAGTATTGAGACCATAGTAGTTGATTCTGGAAGAGTAGTTGTTTGACTTGTATCAACAAGTGAAATCTAACAGATGGGAAAGCTAACAAATGATTTCTGAGTGTTGTAAGCTCCTGACCAAAACTTGTAGTTCGGTGGTAATATGTAAGACCTATTTATAAAAGTCGAAGTGAAACGTACTCTGGTCTCGTAAGAAATGGAAACGGATGAGTAAATGGGAGGAGGTGGTACCCGGTAAATCCTGGAATTGATGTTCCATAATGAAGGAAAGCGTTTCACAATTACTCCCTGTATTTACTAACCGCCCCATTCTTATGACACTATCTTGTAAAGGGCGTAGTGTACGCCACCGCTGCAAACCTCCAAACCAATACCCTAATGAGCATCCCCCAGTTTGTGACATGTGTTGATGTCTCGAGTGTTTTCGTGGAAAACATGTAGCATGTTGCTGCTGTTTGGAAAGTTGAGCTTGGGAGACTTGCCAGATCGGTGGTGACTTCGACGGTCGAGATTTGCATCTTGAGAGTAAGGGTAGCCGTTGATTATTGCAACCGATCGTTTGGTATCCAGCGGCATGAAATTATGGCCGGCATGGCTTTGACATGGTTAGGCGTGGCCAAGCTTGGATTTTGGCATAGTTTAGGCGCGGCAAAGAACTAGGGTTTTGGCATAGTTTGGGCGCGGCCAAAATTAGGGCTTGGCGTTGGGCCAAAGGTTCCCACGCGTTAGCTGGTGACCTTGGACGGCTAAGATCTGCATCTTAAATGGAAGGGTGGTTGTTGATTGTCGCAACCCTTCGTTTTGGAATCCAACGACGTGGAGGAAAGGCTGGAATGGTTTTGGCATGCTTTGGGCGCAGAGATGTGGCGCGACATTCCATTGGCACATGCGACATGGTTGGCATGCCTTTGCGCGCGAAAAAGTTTCACGGCATGCCATTGACACATGTGGCATGTTGGCATGCCTTGGCGTGGAGATGCGGCTGGCACGGCATGCCATTGGCACATGTGGTGCGGCTGGCATGTCTTGGCGAGGCGATCTCGGACGGTTGACATATGTATCTCAGGTGGAAGGGTGGTCGTTGATTTTTGCAACCCTTCGTTTTGGCAGCCGTGAAGAAAAGGCCGGTATGGCATGGTTTTGGCGTGGTCAAGATAGGATTTTGGCATAGTTTAGGCGCG
>NW_020620659.1:0-599 GCF_003573695.1 Papaver somniferum | reverse complement strand
GAATTCGTAGTCGAATCCTCAGCTGATCCTATGAATTAATAATAAACATCTTATTACTCAGTTTTGTGAATTATTCTCCACTGAACTCCACAATTAGTAATAAATAATCAACAACCGGGCGTCTGAGTTACCTCTAAGTAAGCCCGATTCGAATGGTGAAGGTGTATTCAACGATGATACACTAACAGTCACTGCACGAACGAGTATTTCAAAAATACAACGAAACGATAAACCTATGCAAAATAGAGAAGAAAATAATAAATAATTAAAAATATTGACCAGGGTGTTGGGAGCACGGACACACGACCGACCGACCGTGTCGTAGTCAATCCCACGCCAGTTTTATATTTTTAATGCATTTTATTATTTTCCATGATTTGATGAAAATTCTCTCATTTTATCAAATCTCCTTTGTCTTGAGGAAACTCCTCGGTTTCATGGTACTTCCATAAATCCATAAAAAATAATATAAAATTAAGAAAAGGAGTGTGGGGCGTGACCATTGGCCAACCGGCCCCACACCCACGGTTCCTTATTATTTTATTATTATTATTATTTCTCTAATTTCATGAAAAAACTCCTTGATTTCATGGTATTTT
>NW_020620658.1:0-411 GCF_003573695.1 Papaver somniferum | reverse complement strand
CTCACTGGTCTAGCTCCATGGCACCGAAAATGTATCGGGGCTCAAGTGATTCACCGAAGCGACGAGACATTGAATCAAGTGTCAGTAGCGGGACGTTCTGTCAATCGGGGAAGGTTTTTGGTGACAAGACCTGGAGATATCAGAAGTGAGAATGCTGACATGAGTAACGAGAAATCCTGTGAAAAACAAGATCGCCTGCCAGTTGAAGGTTTTCTGCGTTCAGTGAATCTACGCAGAGTGAATCGTTCCCTAAGGAAAACCCTAAAGGGCTTAGTCCGATGGGTACACGAAAGTGACGAAGTTCCTTTGACTACTGAACCGTGCCTGTCTCTTGGAGCGTCGGATCGGGCAGCAAGATAGGGGCGAAGAGACTCATATGTTCTACATGTGAGGGGCTCAGCCCGCTAACGA
>NW_020620657.1:0-756 GCF_003573695.1 Papaver somniferum | reverse complement strand
CAATTTCCTTCTTTTAGCAAAATTGACATGTAATCTTTGTTGCAAACTATTATGAAAAGAATTTTTTATTTAGTATGGCGGCGCGAACCTTTAACAAAACTGGCATGTAGCTTGTGCTACACACCGGGTTCGATGAGAATTTTTCATTTTGTGCGGTGAAGGTAGCGATGCATTAAACCTTGAATACAATTTACATGATGTCATCTCTAAAAGGATTTACGATTTTTATCAGCTTGTAATCAATCAATAATCTTGTTACCAGCAACACCCAAATGACACTTTGCACATACATTGTGATATTAAACAGAGAACCCAAAAGGAATATTACAGAAAATGAAAATGCATAAAACAAAAAAAAGAAGGGAATTATGGTTTTTTCTCGAAGAATCTGAGCAGTGATGTTTTATTGTCTATCAAATATCTCATTCAATAAGATTCACACATATACCTCATTTGGAATCTGACTGAGCTCACAAAATATCATTTAACATATCTTAAAAAGTAATCTTCCGGGTAACACCCGGAACTCCAAACATTCTTTGTGCGCTCTATAATGGCAACTGCAAGATAAAACTTAGCTTATATAAAGACAAATCTCTTTATTATGTTTATAAAATCACTCAAAACTAAACACAAGCTCTAATCTTGCTTATATGATCAATCACAACTTTGGTGATCATATATATATAGAACTATGAATTCCTTTTCCTAGTCTTATTACCTTATTACATGTGTTTCCTTTTCTTAGAACTAGAT
>NW_020620656.1:0-1552 GCF_003573695.1 Papaver somniferum | reverse complement strand
CTTATGTACTGCCCCAAAAAGACATTTTGTAAATGATGAAATGAACCAATGGATTCTACAGGTAGTCCTTCAAACCATTTCAAAGCTTCACCTGCTAGGCTTGCAGCAAAATATTTGCACATCATTGCATCATAATTTTCCCACTGTAATAAAGATCTTGCATAAGCTTTCACATGTTGTATCGCACATGCACTCCCATCAAATATACTTGTAAATGCCGGTAAACTGCACTTAGATGGTATCAGCGCTCTCTGAATTTCCTTTGTAAATAGAGTTTTTTCAGCTTCCTCCACTGCTTCCTCTAGTTGTCTTCTTCCATCATTTCTTTTTGCAATCATCATTTCTCTTAATTCTGTCATCTCCTTAATAATTTCTTTGTTCAATGATTGATCCAAATCTTCTTGCATGGGTCTTTTTAATCTTGCTTGTCTCAATCTATTCTCATGATTATTTTGGCGTATTGCTTCTTTTATTTCCTGTTGTTCAGCTTCTTCTCTTCTTCGCCTACGTCTTTCAGTATTTGCTTCAATTTGTACTCTATCATGTCTTTCTTCGTTGCATGTGCGATCATATCGATGTCTTGATATTTCTCTTTCTTGTGGAATAACTCGGCCTTGTTCTGTATCATCTATGTGACGACGTTCGCGCTTCCTAACTCGATTATCATAATCAAGTTGACGCAATTCGCTTTGTAATTCTCTTTCTTCTAATTCTTCCCTTCTTCTCTGTCTATCTCTCGCACGTGCAGTCTCTCGTTCACGCTCATATTCGTCTCTTAATATTTCTCTACCATGTAATATCATATGTCCTTGCCCTGGATCCTCTTCTTCCCTTTCAAAATTAATACGTGCGCGACCAAGAAGTTCCCGTGGATGTTCATACCGATTAGTTGCTAAGTCAATTATACGTCTCCTTTCCCTTGGATCTTCCAAATTTTCATTTTCTTGCGAGTTTTCTTCAATGACTTCCATGTGTTGTCTTCGCCTATCATTTCTTCGATTAGATTGACTTTGTCTGGAGGAACTTGTACTTGATCTTGACCTTGAACGTGTATTACTCCTTGACCTTTTTTCTTGTAGTCTAAGATTCTCTTCTCGTAAATCATTATTTTGACGGATTAGATTCGCACGTTCTTCTTCTTCTCTCTTTCGTTCAATTAGTAACCTTTGCCTAAGTTCTGCAATTGTCACATTTCCTTCACTCGTTGTAATTGGTTCTTCGTTCCCAATTCGTTGTCCTTCGTCTGTAGAATTCGTGATTGCAGTATGAACACTCACTCTATCATAATCTATATCATTATTCTGTCCTTGTTCTCGCTGAGATCCAATTAGAATTTCTGTTCTTTGATGTTCTTCCATTCTTTCCTCTTGTTGCTCAAGATTTGTAATTCGTCTTCGTTCAGCAAGTCTGTTACTTCTTCTAGTTGTCATTCCTTGTTCAACAACAGACTCGATCCTTACCATTTCTAAATTTTTAGATCTCACTTTTTTCCTTAAAATCTATGATATACTATCCGGAATTATCATCCTGAGCTGTTTTCTAGCGCCAAAAA
>NW_020620655.1:0-367 GCF_003573695.1 Papaver somniferum | reverse complement strand
TTCCATGTGACATCTATTAATTCTTTAACTTTAGAGCACTATGAGTTATTGATAAGAAGCCTACTATAAAACTAAACATTCAATTATACTTCTATGTATTCTTTTGAACCATCCTCTTAAATGTAACAGTTTTTGTATATTATTAAATGCTTTAAACAGTTTCTAGCGTTCCATGTGATATCCATTAATTCTTTAATTTTAGTTGACTATGAGTTTTAGATAACATCCCTACTATGAAACTAAGCATTCACATATACTTCTGTGTATTCTTTTGAACCATCCTCTTAAATGTACAAGTTTTTGTATATTATTAGATGTTTTAAACAGTTTCAAGCGTTCCATGTGACATCTATTAATTCTTTAACTT
>NW_020620654.1:0-633 GCF_003573695.1 Papaver somniferum | reverse complement strand
AAGACATAACTATGTGTAATAATAGAAAAAATGGTTGGTTGGTTTGTGAATCATGGATGTTAATTGTGGAGTGAAAAACAAAAACGAATTTTTTGGTCAGCTGTAGAGTTTCGATATTATCTCTTAACCTCGAAGGAATTTCGATGAACCCTTTTGACACAACGTAGTAGACATCCTGGTAGTTACCCACGTAAAATTTCAGAATTTGTGGAGTTGTAAAATTATTTTTTGATATTTTACAAAACAGACAAATGTTCCTGAAAAATTCTGACGGGCAAACTTTTGTTGTTAACTAAAGTATTTTTTATGGGGTAATCATGAGTTTTTTGATATGATGGTTCAAACGAAGTTTGTAAATATAGATATTATCTTCAAAACTCATATTTTATCTTCTGTTTCGGAACTAAGGTTTGTGAGATGTGGTGTATTAGGTGATTGAGAAATTACCGTGTCCGTGGTCAGAGTATAAACGAAGATTGTGACATGAAATTGAAAAGGAACATGGCTACCAGGCGCATGTGAATGAACACAAGTCTTCCAAAGCTGACAAAGGCGGGAATATCAAATACAACTCTAACCGTAGGCTTCATAAGAAAGGTATGTTTCGTAAAACTGAATCCGGCATTACTTTAA
>NW_020620653.1:0-637 GCF_003573695.1 Papaver somniferum | reverse complement strand
AAATCTTGATGTTCCCGATACACACCCTAGAACCCTAACATATTTTCCCAAAACAAACAACACCTAATTCATTCTATCGGGTTTTCTTCATCTCCTCCTTCTTCTTCTTCACAGCGCCTCCACCAACTCCACTGCACTGTCGCCATCACTACCACTTGCTCCGCCACCAACTCCACCTCAATCACCACCATACCCACCACGTATAACAACCAAACCCATCACTCTACCTACCTATTACATCAACCTCTCGATCTTTCTTTCTCTCTGAAACCCTAGTTTTAGGGGTTGATGATATAGGTTAGTTAGAGAAGAAATCAAAGGTATGGGAAGATAGAGAAGAAGATATGGAAGCATGGGTCGACGAAATAGAAGAAGAAATCAGAGAGTTAGGTGAGTGAATTTCGTATTTGGTGAAACCCTAGTTTCACTGATTTGGGGGTTTTTGATTTTTTTGAGCTTGCACGTATAAATTGAATGCTTGGGTGACGAACTGACGCATGCCTGGACTAGCCACTGTGTCAATTAGGTTTAGTTTTAGATTTCTTTGTTTTCCAATTTCAACTTATGCTTCACTGTTTAGTTCTTAGGTTTTGTTTAAATGTTAGTTTCTTCAATTAAATATCAGTTTCATCATGTG
>NW_020620652.1:0-570 GCF_003573695.1 Papaver somniferum | reverse complement strand
GAGGAAATTCATGAGGAAATGTATGTTGTCCCTAATGAAGTGTCTAGTCCCATTCATGTAAATGATGTTGAATATGAACCTAATTTAGAGGAACATGAATCGACTAATGACACCACCACTATTAATGAGGACCAATATGCATGCTACCATGATGATGATTATGATGATTATGATGATATGTTAGAAGAACATGAAAATATTGTGGAACCTGTTGGTTCAAAAACATATGGCTTCTCGCCCTCGACCTTCATGAATGTTGTTTTTTCTAATACTCATTGTAATTCATATGATTTTGATATTGACATGGGATTCGTACAATTATTCTGCGAAGATGAGCATGACATAGGAATAGTTGAATCTTCTGTAGACACTAATGCTAATATGCATGAAAATATATTTGATGTGCCTGATTCTCTACCTAGGTCACATTGTGATATTTCTCATGATTTGCCGATGCATGAGAATAAATTTGTTGATGATGTTGATGACTCTGATTGTGATCTTGCCAATTTGTTTGATGATTCTGAGCATGTTGTGACACGTGTAGAAGACTTAGGAGATGTTGATGTG
>NW_020620651.1:0-442 GCF_003573695.1 Papaver somniferum | reverse complement strand
TTACAAGATCCAAGGATTGGGTGTGACATATTTTCATCATAAGGTTGGATAATATTCCAGGCACCGTTGTTTCCAAATAACATTTGATAGAAATCTTTCATCATCGTGTAGTAATATTCCTCCTCAATTTGTTCTCTGTAGAAGAGATGCGTAACTTTTTCTTCTTTCACTTTTTGAGTGAAACCTAAAAGGAGTCCAATTCTTTTATCTGCAAGGACATAATTCCACTCTTTAAAAACACATTTGCTTGCTAAAAGTCTTTCTGCGGTTTGGAGGCGCTGTAGTATCTCGCTGGTTAATTCCGGCAACATTTTCATTACTATTAATGGTGATTTTTTTTAGTGTAGAAGAATTTAGGATTTTGTTTTTGTTAAATGGTACTGGAAGATACGAGTAAAGCTTATAAAGGCATCCAATGGATGCAATATGTGTCCCCAAACGA
>NW_020620650.1:0-1749 GCF_003573695.1 Papaver somniferum | reverse complement strand
GGCATGTTGTACTTGTTGGTCTTGTATGTATAACCTATTAAAAAATTTTGATAAAATCATTTGGCCAACTTGATCATCTCCGGATGCGCCAAGAAAATACGAGTCAGTTTGCCTTCCAATAAGTACAACATGTCGTTGTGTATCCGTGTTGATCGACTAACCACTGAGATTGTTCTATAACCGCTCTACCATCCCATTCCCTCCTCCTAAAGTCTGCTCTTGCCGTGTAAATTTGCCTCAAAGTGGACAAGTTATTCTTGTCATCCTACTTAATATTTCTAAGGATGTCACTTGGTTTACACGCTTTCATCGACCTCACCGTTTCAAATTGATGTGGTTTCAACCCACAAACGTCCGCGTGTCCAACAAGAGATTCGGGATCATCATGTTTATGACAACCATTCAGCACTTTAGAGAGCTTGTATACCTTACTATCATCAGGTCTCTTGGATCTATTAAATAAAATCTTAAACGGAAACCATACTTCTTTGATTTAGTAATGTATTCCCTTGTCGTCATCTTCACGTACAGTATGTCCTTTGCCCAGTGACTATTTTGCTTTCCACCTCTCTCACAAACAATTTCCAGATGATCTTTACTAGAATGACGGCCTAAAACTAACGCGCATTTGATATGTATTCCCTTGTATATAAACCATTTATTTGCATCGTTTCTGTCTTCCCATTCCAAATCGGTGAAATAGTGGTCAGAGGTATCAGGACCCAGTAGAGATACGGCTTTAGGTTGATCTTCTTCAAACACCACAAAAATCTACAACAAATAACAACAAGTTGATGATTCAAAATCGGTCTATATGTTACAGTTTTATATGTGCAACTATAAAGACCGATTATAGAATTATCGAAAAAAATTCAAAGTTTACCATCGGTTCACGTCTCGTGTCATATAATCCGATTTTTGTTCACATTTGTCCTGGAACTTTTTTTCTCCGAAATCGGATTTTACATATACACGAAAATAAACCGGTTGTCAACTTCGTGTATTCTACGTGATTATTCAACTGAAGAAATCGGATTATGCACATCATAAACAAAAGATGATTTTCGTCACGTACCCATCGCGCTAAAATTCTTACTACGATGGGTTTATGTGGTGATGAACAAAGACCGATTGTTGTACCCAATTTGGGGATTTTATCCAGAATCGGTTTGTGTTATGTTATCGAATAAACCAATTTATGGGATAAAGTTTTGAAAAAATTTCCCTTTTTTGGGAGCGACATGCAAATACATGTTTGTAGATCGTTAAAGCTCATTCCTGTTATTTAAGAGCATTATCACCTTCTTCTTCCCGACGAAATTGTTCTTGTGCTTGAATAATATCCTCAAGCATTCTTTGGTTGACTTTCTTTTCTTCATTCAACAAATTATCTAATTTGGTAGGATCGAAATCATGATAATCTGATGCACCCACTTCTTTATCACTACTAGAGTCTTCATCATCATTATAAAGTTTCATTTTTGCTAAGAAAATCACAAACCCTAGTGTTTCCTTTATTCCCTCTACTTCTTCTTTCCCTCCAAACCTTAAAAAAAGAAAATGAATTTACAATATAATCCAAACGTTATAATCCCACTCAAACACTAATTAATTTCACAAATATTAACTTAATTAATCATCATTAATTTAATAAGGGCATATTAGACATTAACATAAATAGTGGATAATGAGTTTCTACAAATTACTTCCTAATGACCCTATTTTGTCATGTAGTTATAGGCTCCAACT
>NW_020620649.1:0-792 GCF_003573695.1 Papaver somniferum | reverse complement strand
TCATCTTTAGAGCTATAAACAGTCTAAAGATCCATATCGAAACTCTGAACTAGTTTGAGTGAATCTTATATCAGAAGAGAAGATCCTCAAGCATAAAAAAACTAGGTGCAATCAAAGTTCAACCACCGTTAGTCAATCAAATCAATGAAACCAAAAGATAAACCGCAATTATCCAGTTTCCCACCAACGGTACTAATAGAGATTCTCAATCCCAAAAAAGACTTTAAAACGAGCGGCCGTAAGAGATTTCGCCTAATTAGGTTACTCTTCTCTCCGAATAGGCGGCTTCACCAGTAGAAGCACAACAAGAGGTAGTTTGCTGTTACGAAGGATTAGTTTGCTAGAAATGCAAACTTCAAGTATCTATAGACTAGGAAGTTTGGACACCAAGGAATTTCCAAAACCGAAAATATTCTCAAGATATTCATTAAAGTACAAATTCGGTTACTATAATTCCTGGAAATACTCTGTCCAAAAATAATGATCAAAATCTCTCAGAAAATCTTTAATTAGTAAATACACATTATTAATCTTTATTTTCCTAAAAATGAAATTAATAACTTTAATTAAAAGATTCTTAACTTATATGTTTTGATCATGGGATTCTGTTCCCTTAGCTATTAAGGAATAACTTTGAACAATTAAATAATAAACATTCACGTCACGTGTTCAAAGTATGTCGACATCCTAACTTTGTAAGTTCTCTTTCATACTTACAACCTTGAAACCAATTTGCCACACTTCCAAACAAGTTTAGAATTGGTTCATCTGACTTTCAAGAACTATGTGATT
>NW_020620648.1:0-428 GCF_003573695.1 Papaver somniferum | reverse complement strand
AGCTAAATTATAGCGTTCGATTCTTTTCGAGTGTGTATTATTCTAATGTACACTCGAAACTGCTCTAAGTAGAAAATTCGTGTTTAAAAGGCCTAGGCTTCAAAACTATGCTAAAATATCAAGATCGTGTGGGTCTATAGACCAACATGTCCTGATAATTAGCATGTTTTCAATCAAAATAGACACCTCTTGAGCTAAACTATAGCGTTCGAGTCTTTTCGAGTGTGTATTTTTCGAATGTACACTCTAAACTGCTCTAAGTAGACAAATCTTATTTATGAGGCCTAGCCTTCAAAACTTGGCTAAAATATCAAGATCATGTGGGTATATAGACCAACATGTACTGATCATTAGCATGTTTCCAATCAAAATAGACACCTCTTGATCTGAATTATAGCGTTCGAGTCTTTTCGAGTGTGTATTTTTCG
>NW_020620647.1:0-703 GCF_003573695.1 Papaver somniferum | reverse complement strand
GATATCCAAGATGTCACGCTCTGTCCAAAAGCACCGTCGTGGGTTTCAAATTCAATTACAATTAAATATTTAAGGTCATATTTCATCGAAGACAAGTTGGTTGCGGCTGAAAATGATAGCACCCTTGCTCATAGAGTAGCAATTGTGTTTTTCATGTATGTTTTGGGACATTTTTTCTTTTCTAATGCAAAGACTTATATGGATGCTGGATGGTTAGCTGCTTTTGAAAATCTTGATGTAGTATCCACGTATGACTGGGGTGGTGCTGCGTTTTCGAAATTGTATGCGGCACTCCGTTTATCTGGGAGGAGACAGAAGGCACTATGTGGTCCATTCCAAGTATTAGAGGTATTCTTTCAATCTAGTTATTTTTCCTCTCATTGTTTATTTTGTTGCTAAGTTATTAAATTGGCTAATTATTTTGATGGAGTAGTTTTGGGGGTATGAATACCTGGGCATATGTCGACCAGAAATCCCAGAGGCGAGTACAGAACAAAAATGGCCCGTATCTTCTAAATGGAATGTACCGAAGAATACAAATGATATTTTCCGTTGTAGGGATTTACTAAGTAAGCTTACTGCTGAACAAGTGACATGGCGCCCATGGGAATCATACAGAGAAGTTCTTGCATCTGATATGGGATGCACGGCTACGCGGCTATCAGACTCGAGATATATATTTTCTTACATGGGCATTGTGAGT
>NW_020620646.1:0-1578 GCF_003573695.1 Papaver somniferum | reverse complement strand
ATATTTTTTTGATTTTTCTGAATTTTTCTGATTTTTTTTTTTGAAGAAATAACTTTGATCTTTACAACATAGTGACACTTTTGATACATGAACAAAAAGAAAAACATAATTACATGACTCTTAGCAAGAGGTGGCCCTTATCGAATGCATCCGGTCAAATTCTATGGTTGCTTTTCTTAACGTATCCTCCAACTTCTATCCCATCCAACCAAAGAACAAGCTAGTCAAGTCTCATTCAGTATTCTAAAGTGATTGGCAATCTAACTTCCTATCAAACACCTTGAAGATCGAGGCTATACATGTATTGGTAGATTGTGCGTGTGCAAGTTTCTTATCACATGTGAATTGTGCTAGAATCAGGGTGCCTAAATATCTAGACTAAGAATCCTAAAAATTACATATTTGCACAAGAGTCAACATTTCAAGGTAAATGAGCTCCATTTTTATGTTTTTTTTTCAATTTTTCAATTTTTTCAAAAAGAATTCAAAAAGAAGTAAGCTTCATAGCTTAGCCGGAAGGGTATAAATGATTTCTAAGGATCATTTATTGTTGCGTAGCTTTTCGAAGAGGGAATTTGATGCTTAGGCATCATTATTCCATGTCGCGGACCCGATGATACATGATCATTATGCATCTTTGACGAAATGGCCTACAGACCAGGCCATTACCATCTTTGCCGGGCTACGACCTTGCAAACGAGTTGGAATAAGTTTCTGTCCCTTGGAGGATGAACTACAGTCTGTGCTTGATCCTTTTAGAGTAGGGAAGGGTACGTAGGCAGCCGCAATGAGTTGCATCATTGCCGGTCCAGCATTTTGTCGCTCATATCATCTAATTGTGAGATGATTGCGACATTCTGGCCTCTCATATCATATGGATCGATGTAATATATGATTGTCGCCAAACTTGATGAGGAAAGTTGCATTCCATTCACTGGATACTCATACTTCCTATCAAGGCGTTCGACATAGGCTAAAAACCGAGTGTCGTAATTTGGCTCAAGAGGAGTCCATTTCGATGGGAAACGGCCGAAAGATCAAGACATGTCGATCTTTGGATCCACATGGTCACCAAAATTTATCCAATTCCATCGTTTAGGGACTCAAATGGCCGTTTTTGATGTTTTAGGAAAGTTTTTGGTTTACTTAATAAAACCCTTCGCAGAACAAGGGTAAGTTGGAACGGTGCGGAAGCTAAGTTAGCTGCATCATGCTCCAAGAGCATGTTTTCAAAGGAAAATGGACTTGCATTTTCCTAGCTTTAAAGGCCCGGATCGTAGATTTATCATGGCGCACCGGGGAAGTTATGGCTTGCGGTGGAACGCGCCAAATGGGTAATTTTGCGGTCTGTCACAGTTGGTATCAGAGCAAGTTCCGAGAAAACCCTAGGGACTTGTGCGGAGTGGAATCATTGGCGAGTATTTCCTTTAATGGAAAACTTAAAGTTAGAGAGTAGGCCAACTTTTGCGTGGAAAGAGTTTGTAACTGCTTTGTCAGTTACTATGTGAATTGAGTTGAGCTTGTTCAAGCACTGTGAGTTTGCCTGGCCTAAGTGGCACACCACTTACGAGTGGATAT
>NW_020620645.1:0-578 GCF_003573695.1 Papaver somniferum | reverse complement strand
GGTGTCTCCCGATAACACCATCTTTCAGACATACTGCGGAAACCAAACTTGCACTATTGGGAGGGTATTTGAGCATTGTTGGTATGGATCGAGATATCAAGCACACAAAAATATGGTCGTTTAAAAATAAGCCGAACAATGATTTTTCTGTTCAAGATACCATTTATTCCTGATGATGACATCATTATATGTTCGCCCCATTTTTTTTTTTGAATTTTCATGGGACGAACATTATATGTTCGCCCCCTTTCTTTTCTTTCGATTTCTTTTGGGGAGAACATTGTATGTTCGCCCAACTCCAGACGAACATTATATGTCCGCTCGATCAAATTTGGTTTTGGTCTTGGTCCCAGACTATATTTGTTCTGGAATTTTGTTTTGGCCCGAATTTTAATCTTTAGTCTTTAGTCTGTCCCACTGTGTCTTGTTTCTCCACCAAATAAATGGGTTTGATCGCCCACCGTGGACGCCCTTACCTAAAAACATATCGATCAGGTTCCAACAACATTACAAATTATGTGTAGATGGACTAAATAATGTCACATGCACGTCGTAAAAATACCCACTTAACTAAAAGC
>NW_020620644.1:0-395 GCF_003573695.1 Papaver somniferum | reverse complement strand
GAAGGATGATGTCGTCGTTGTAGTCGTTACTTCTTCTCATTCTTCTGGTCTTTGGAGTAATACTTGTATGTCTCAACATTCCAAGACTTTCTAGTCTAACCTAAACGAAGTTTACTCTAGTATATTATCAAGCGACTCTAGATGAGTTTTGATATTAAAATATGACAACCAAACTTGACATACCAACGATTGGTGGGTTTAACCGAGTTATGCACTAACACATGCTTACTAATGGACACTTTGGCCACGTGGTTAAGGCGTGTGCATGCTAAGTAGATTGGGTTTCGCGAGAGAGTTCGAATCCGAATATCTCACTCTTGGGTGCCGTTTTTATATATTTTATTTTATTCCCCAAAGCCCATCTAAAAATTCAAATAAAGCCCAATTTATGTGTC
>NW_020620643.1:0-395 GCF_003573695.1 Papaver somniferum | reverse complement strand
GAAGGATGATGTCGTCGTTGTAGTCGTTACTTCTTCTCATTCTTCTGGTCTTTGGAGTAATACTTGTATGTCTCAACATTCCAAGACTTTCTAGTCTAACCTAAACGAAGTTTACTCTAGTATATTATCAAGCGACTCTAGATGAGTTTTGATACTAAAATATGACAACCAAACTTGACATACCAACGATTGGTGGGTTTAACCGAGTTATGCACTAACACATGCTTACTAATGGACACTTTGGCCACGTGGTTAAGGCGTGTGCCTGCTAAGTAGATTGGGTTTCGCGAGAGAGTTCGAATCCGAATATCTCACTCTTGGGTGCCGTTTTTATATATTTTATTTTATTCCCCAAAGCCCATCTAAAAATTCAAATAAAGCCCAATTTATGTGTC
>NW_020620642.1:0-568 GCF_003573695.1 Papaver somniferum | reverse complement strand
GGGATGGAACATCTGTAAGTTTTCAACTGAAAGTTTCTCTTGACCGAGTGTTGCCCAGCTCTCTGAATATTCTGCAATGCAGGTTGACGTTCACGTTGTTGTCGGAGCTGGGAAGAAGAATGGGAAATCTATGGCCGTGGTTGACGGTAGCAACAACCATGTTGACGAAGATTCCACTGATTTTGTGGAAGTTGGGAGAGCTCACACTCACGAATACCCAAAAGCTGGACTCTTATTCGAGGCTCCCATGATCAACAATTGCCCGAATAATGACGTGGTTGGAGTATTCGTCATTCCCAAGTGTCATGCGCCTTTGTATACCAAAAATATAGATAAGGTACGGGCATATTGTTATGACTGAAGTATGGAAAGGCTTTTTACCAACCCTTCTGACTACAATTGCAGGGTTGTTGCCGATCATCGAAGAAATGAACCAGACACATCTGCGAGATGTCAAGAATCATGAATTGCACATATGGGACGAGATGGTTTCAAACTGTGAAACCCTGCAGTTCAACATAGGTTGGCTTCGTTGTAGGCTCGAGATGATTAAAATCCACAAGGCGGC
>NW_020620641.1:0-788 GCF_003573695.1 Papaver somniferum | reverse complement strand
TTTTAGAATATTATTAGATGTTTTAAACATTTTCTTGCGGTCCACGTGACATCTATTAATTCTCTAATCTTACTGAACTATGAGTTATTGATAATAAGCATACTACGAAACTAAGCAGTCACCTATACTTTTGTGTATTCTTTTGAACCATCCTCTTAAATTTACCAGTTTTAGTTTATTATTAGATGTTTTAAATAGTTTCTAGCAGTCCAGGTGACATCTATTAATTCTTTAATCTTAATGAACTGTGAGTTATTGATAATAAACCTACTACGAAACTAAGGAGCTAGGTATACTTTTGTGTATTATTTTGAACCATCCTATTAAATTTACCAGTTTTAGGATATTATTAGAAGTCTTAAATAATAGCTAACGGTCCAGGTGACATCCATTAATTCTCTAATCTTAAAGAACTATGAGTTATTGATAATAAGCCTACTACGAAACTAAGGAGCTAGCTATACTTTTGTGTATTATTTTGAACCATCCTAATAAATTTACCAGTTTTAGTTTATTATTAGATGTTTTAAACAGTTTCTAGCAGTCCAGGTGACATCTATTAATTCTTTAATCTTAATGAACTGTGAGTTATTGATAATAAGCCTACTACGAAACTAAGGATCTAGCTATAATTTTGTGTACTCTTTTGAACCATCCTCTTAAATTTCCCAGTTTTAGAATATTATTAGACATTTGAAATAATATCTAGCGGTCTAGGTGACATATATTAAATCTTTAATCTTAATGAACTATGAGTTATTGATAATAAGCCTACTAGGAAACTAAGC
>NW_020620640.1:0-654 GCF_003573695.1 Papaver somniferum | reverse complement strand
GATTTAATATTCTCGATAATCTTTACGTCTTCAGGACCAAAAAGAACATACCTTCCCGACTTGGTTATCTGAGGAACAGACAGAAGGTTCTTTTTCAGTCCGGGCACATGATATACATTATCCACATCTACGTTATCTCCATTTCGTTTTTTAACTATGACATTCAGCTTCCCTTCATTCACTACTGGATGCACCGAGTTATCAGCTGTAACGATTGCTCTCCCTCCATCATGTCTACGGACATCCGAAAGTAAGGACTCGTTTCCAGTTGCATGATGTGAGCAACCAGAATCGACAATCCATTCCTTCGTATAATCAATAGAGACATTTGCATTACACAACTTTTTACTCTCCTTCATATCAGCAACTTCAATTGAAAAACATTGCTCCCATTTAGGGTCATCATCCTTCTTTTCATGGACGACATTCGCATTTTCATCCACGAGCTTTGCACGACATCTCTGCTGGATGTGACCACGTCTTCCACACCTAACACACTCAAGCCATTCTTCATATCTCGTGCGATAATTTCTTGCTATGTGATTAGGCTTCCCGCATTTGTGACATTTAAAAATCTTCTTTCCACGGAACTCCATCTCTCCATCAGCATCTCTTGATTTTTCTTTGGTGAAAAGTACATCTTCTGAACTGTGG
>NW_020620639.1:0-337 GCF_003573695.1 Papaver somniferum | reverse complement strand
CCCCTCCATCACTAATTATAGCTCGCGGTGTACCAAAACGTGTAAGTATATTATTTTTCAAGAACTCAATCACAACCCTATGGTCATTGGTTTTACACGCAACCGCCTCAATCAACTTAGAGACATAATCTACAGCGACAAGGATGTAAAGGTTACCAAAAGAATTTGGAAATGGACCCATAAAGTCAATACCCCACACATCAAAGACCTCAACAACTAAAATAGGGTTCAAGGGCATCATGTTCCTACGGGAAATGGTTCCTAATTTCTGGCAACGCTCACAAGTAACACAGTAACTGTGGGAGTCTTTAAACAACGAAGGCCAATAGAATCCACA
>NW_020620638.1:0-559 GCF_003573695.1 Papaver somniferum | reverse complement strand
TAAAATCACTTCGCAGGTTAGAGAGGAGAATTAATCAGTCTCTTCGTTGCCAAGAGAGAAAGCAGGTCCTGGCGGTGATGATGCAAACACTGGGTGAAAATACATTTTAATTCTGCAAATGTACCTTTTCAACAAATCCACACACCTAACATCTGCCATATAAATTGCATGAAACATTTAAATACATTTTAAAACCAAAAAAAAAAGAAACCTTAAGCAATAAGCATTGTGGTGAAAGATGTAATTTTCACATTTATAAGATGTGCAAACTGCTGCTTTCAAGGACAATGAGTTGCTAGTGAGCCAAGGAAGCAGACTTGTGATTTATAATATGCTTACAAATGCTTGTAAAATTTCTGAGATAATGGGTTTTAAAGATAAAGGTATTCGAGCAACTGTTCATGCTCATAGAATTGCTTCCTTTCATTTGTGATAATAATTGCATCAATGAGGCAGAGAAGAATTGGTTGGATTGTATTGACATGGTTCGAGAGACGACTGTGGTATTTCTGAATGTGATTAATCATCGGATTATTAGGTCACAATAAGGTAATTACTA
>NW_020620637.1:0-573 GCF_003573695.1 Papaver somniferum | reverse complement strand
TGATCATTAGCATGTTTCCGATAAAAATAAACACCTGTTGAGCTGAATAATAGCGTTCGAGTCTTTTCGATTGTGTATTATTCGAATGTACTCTCGAAACTGCTCTAAGTAGAAAATTCGTGTTTATGAGGCCTAGGCTTCAAAAATTGGCTAAAATATCAAGATTATGTTGGTCTATAGACCAACATGTCCTGATCATTAGCATGTTTCCAATCAATATAGACACCTCTTGAGCTAAATTATAGCGTTCGAGTCTTTTCCTGTGTGTATTTTTCGAATGTACACTCGAAACTTCTCTAAGTAGAAAATCTTATTTATAAGGCCTAGACTTCAAAATTTGGCTAAATTATCAAGATCATGTGGGTCTATAGACCAACATGTCCTGATCATTAGCATGTTTCCAATAAAAATAGACACCTGTTGAGCTAAATTATAGCGTTCGAGTCTTTTCGAGTGTGTATTATTCGAATGTACACTCGAAACTGCTCTAAGTATAAAATCTTGTTTATGAGGCCTAGACTTCAAAATTTGGATAAAATATCAAGATCATGTGGGTCTATAGACCAACATGTC
>NW_020620636.1:0-1517 GCF_003573695.1 Papaver somniferum | reverse complement strand
CATATTTTTTGTAGGAAACAATTCGCGATGCCATCGAAGATTCTTTAACATGGCCAGTTAGAAAAGTTGTTCCAATTATACCTGGGGATTACAGGTGCGTTTTTTATAAGTACAAGAAGGCAAATGCAGATTCTCATTTGCTAGAACAAAAGAATAGTTTTCATTCCACATGCAGATACAATTTACCGATATAAGACTTGGATTGTGGTCTAAAATCTTGTAATTCATCACATATCCAGCTTTTTGAAGTACCAGTAGGATACATTGACAACTATTTTATTGAATTCAGAAAAGTTGGATGGTTTCTGCTTGTAAAGCAGTTCAATCTGATGTATTCGGATATTTTGAAGTGTTTCGAACCTCGGTCTAACTACCTCTCCTGAGTTGTGATCAGATTACATAGACTTTGACATTTTTGAGTGGGACCACATTGCATATTGGAAGCTAGCGAAATAGGTCATATGCACATACGTTAGGCTTGTAAGAAGTTGTGTAGGCTTGCCAACTAGCTGTGTGGAGGTTACTATTTTAAAAACTCGGAAAGCGTCATGTCTTCTGTTTGTCATGCCAGCTTCCCTCAACTGCAGTTGTGTTGTTCATTAGTGACCTTGAGTTGCAACCAGTTGGAACTTTAGAAGTGAAACTTATACAAGCCAAGGAACTCACAAATAAGGATGTCATTGGAAAATCTGATCCATTTGCTGTGTTATACATACGTCCATTACGTAACAGAATGAAAACAAGCAAAACAATTGTAGGTGAACATTTTCTTTTCTTTCTAGACTCTACTCATTCTTTCTACCGACTACTATTAATTTAGTATTTTTTCTTTCAGAAAAACCAGTTAAATCCTGTATGGAATGAACATTATGAGTTTATAGTTGAAGATGAAACTACTCAGAACTTAGTAGTAAAGGTTTTTGATGATGACGGAATTCGGGCAGCTGAGCTTATAGGATGCGTTTGCTTGAAGCTGAAGGACCTTGAGCCAGATAAAGTGAAGGATATATGGTTGAAATTGGTGAAGGATTTGGATGTCCAGAGAGATAAGAAGAATCGGGGTCAGGTAAGAACATAACCTGTACTGCAGTCATTTAATTGCGATTTTGTATTGAAAAGTATTTGCCGAGAAAACGTATTCGCTACCTCTGAGACCTCACACTCATCCTATAAGAGAATGTGTGTCCTCTCTTTTCTAAAAACATAAGTTAGAAGACAGTAACAGAGTCCATGAATACGAAGTTTCATTTTTGGTCAATTGATAAGCACTGCATCCCCTTATCTAAAAACACATGAGCAGGCACTTTATTGACCGTCTGACATCAAATTGCATCTTACAGCTAAATTTTTATGTCTATATTGATGTTTGTTGGACTACCCTCATTCTATTTTTTAAATCTTTATTGTAACTTATGCAAGGTCTTAGAATATAGTTTTGTTTGTAGTCTTCACTTATTATCACAAGTATGTTGCACTGGCAATATTCAGTACAGGAGTTCGCTTTTACAGAAACCCTT
>NW_020620635.1:0-517 GCF_003573695.1 Papaver somniferum | reverse complement strand
GAGAAACTCAAGTCTAACTCTAGTAGTTTTTGAATCTGTGTTGATCAACTCTGATATATTTCGTCTTCAGTTCATCCGAACGAGAAACTCAAGTCTAACTCTAGTAGTATTTAAGCCTGTGTTGATCAATTCTGATATATATCGTTTTCAGTTCATGAGAACGAGAAACTCAAGTCTAACTCTAAGAATATTTCAACCTGTGTTGATCAATTCTGATATATTTCGTCTTCAGTTCATCCGAACGAGAAACTCAAGTCTAACTCTAGTAGTTTTTGAACCTGTGTTAATCAATTCTGATATATTTCGTCTTCAGTTCAGGAGAACGAGAAACTCAAGTCTAACTCTAGTAGTATTTGAACCTGTGTTGATCAATTTCAATATATTTCGTCTTCAGTTCATCCGAAAGAGAAACTCAAGTCTAACTCTAGTAGTTTTTGAATCTGTGTTGATCAACTCTGATATATTTCGTCTTCAGTTCATCCGAACGAGAAACTCAAGTCTAACTCTAGTAGTATTT
>NW_020620634.1:0-957 GCF_003573695.1 Papaver somniferum | reverse complement strand
AAAAGTGAAATACCTTCTCCGGCAGTTAAGGTTCAAAAGAGCAAAGTTTATCAACCTCCAAAGTTAGCACACACGGATCGAGGTAAGAACATTCCTTATGTTTGCCACTATTACGGAAATAAAGGTCACCTGGAAAGGAGATGTCGTTTCCGTATAAGGAATGAGAAACTTCATGATGTTCTTTTTTGGGCATCACATGAAGTTGTGAAACCAAGATCATACGTTAAGACTGATCCTCTTAACGTTACAGGTTGTAATTGTCTAACCTTTAGGCAAAAGAATCAGTGCTATGATAGACCTAGATTTGCCTATAAACGTCGTACGAATCCTTTTCATAATCTTAATGGTTATCAAAAGGATAACTTCGTAAATACGAAGACAAGATCCGATGTTGCCAATTGGAGAAAGACTAACTTGCAAAAGAATAGTCAATCCAATTCTCTTCCAAGAATTCTAGAAGAGAGTGATGGGAAGAAGGTTCTGACTATTCCTAAACGCACCCAGAAGTGGATACCGAAGAAAGACAATGATGTTTTGAGTGTCAAAATGAATGATCTTCCAGAAAACTCAATGACTATGGAAAAGGCAGTATCCATGATGTTGGAACTTAACAAGTTTTTTGGTAAATGGAATTGGATGTGAAAGGATCTAAAAGTGATCTCTTTCATGATAATCCAAAGGTCACTTGTGGTGAGCAAGACTTTGTTCACCCCAACGCAACTTGATTGTGCTGGAAGTGCATCCTCACCAAGGAATGCCATGCTTTGTATACGGTGAGGGAAGCACAAGAATTGGGGCACCCAGATTATGTTCGGTAAGGCGGTAGAATTCGATTGGATTCATCTAAAAAGGTATGTCTATAAACTTGAGCAAGATGTGTACTTTTATTTGCTTAGAATACTTATAATAATCTTGCTTATCGTTCATTTCTACCTAACTTGATCTGTGTTTAAGGTT
>NW_020620633.1:0-799 GCF_003573695.1 Papaver somniferum | reverse complement strand
CTGCTGCTGCTGCTTCTTCTCCAGCCCAGCCTTGTCTGCTGCTGCTCCAAACAGTTAGCTTAGAACCAAAGGCTAAAAGCCCAGGTTAAGGCCTAAAGCCTAGTTCATAGCTCAGAAGCCTAGCTAATCTAAAGGCCCAGCCAACTGAGCCCAAGGCTCAGTTCATTCCAAAAACCTAAGGCCCGGTTCACTGTTACCAAGCCCAGTTCACATCAAAAGACAAAAATCCCACTGAGCCCAAAACCATTTCATTGTTACAAAAACCCACTAAGCCCAAAGCACAATTAGAAGCCCAATAGCAATTTAGAGCCCAAATAGCTAGAAACTCCAAACACTCCCAATCTCTGTGGATCGACCCGTACTTGCACGAGCTACAACTGACGACCGTGCACTTGCGGTATTACTGTAGGCCCGTTTTCATTTCACTTCAATTTTATACGCTTTCCCGGGTCCACCAGGATGGGTAGAACCTCAAACCTAAATTCACCCCTCAACATTTGGCGACCACACCCGGAGACTCGTGCCTAGATAACCATGACACACCCAGGAGGCGCTAACTCAAGCGCGACAGAGAGTCCACCGAACATCCATCCACTTAACCCAGAGGGAGAAAGAGTAGGGATATTATCAGAGCCCATCACACAAGCAAAGAAGGCAGACGACACACGCGAAAAAGGATTAGCAATAGGAAATCGAGGAAACACCACTCGCCCAACCTTACCTCAAAGAGATGCAAGAGGAATTGGAAAACCACATACGAAGAGAGCAAGAATTGAGAAAACTCATGAAGGTAGAGAAC
>NW_020620632.1:0-1003 GCF_003573695.1 Papaver somniferum | reverse complement strand
GGGAGATGATGAAGCTAACAGTGATGACAATGCAAGGCCAAGGCAGTGGCTCTAGGCATACAAATAGAATGGAAAGAGAATTAGCTTGCTATGAGCACTAATTTCTCCCATTGCTCAATCAAATCAGTGCATCCTAAGCATACAAATGGAATGGAAAGAGAATTAGCTTGCTATGAGCACTAATTTCTCCCATTGCTCAATCAAATCAGTGCACTGAGGTTTCTAGCCTAACATTCCACTAAACATGTATCACATAACAGGTGCATTAACATTAAACAGAATTAACACTAACAGGATTATGCACTAGGAGAATTGAAGAAACTAAACATCACAGCATAAAACTAAAATTGACTTCACACACATTAACAGAAATGAAATTGAACTGAAATTGAAAATTGAACTAAAATTGAACATTAACAGAACTAAGTTCTGGACACTGGCTAGTCCAGCATGAAAATTACACACACCACAGTCCCCTTTTTATACCAAATTTACATTTTAGGGTTCTTACACCCAATTCCCAAATTACAGACAAAATTAGGGTCTGTGAAAAGTTAACCCTTACCCTGAAATTGTCTCCTCTGTCGAACCCATCTCCCCTCTGCTTCTGTCTCTTCGAGCAACCCCTTCTTTTGGTCTCCTCTGTCGACTGTGGTGAAACCCTAGTTTTATCTCTCTCTTGATTATAGCACCTAGTGTGTGGGGGTGCTAAGAACGAGAAAGAGAGGCAACTAGGGAATGGGTTTATGGTGTCTGTGGTGAGGGTGGCGCAGGCGGCGGTGGCAAAGACTGGTAGTGATGGTGGTGGCAGGGAGAGGTGGTTGCAGAGCTCTCTGCACACGGTCGGGGGACAAGGAAGAAAAAGAAAGAGAAGATGAGAAATGTAATGCGTAGTTCTCGATGGTTTTTAGGGTATGGGATGTTCTGGTGTGAGGCGGGTGCATCAAGAGATGATGTTTCGCGAGCTGGGCCGTGGGATGTGTAGTTAATGGATGATCTAACG
>NW_020620631.1:0-717 GCF_003573695.1 Papaver somniferum | reverse complement strand
TCCTTGTGGTTGATTGGATTGATTAATTGAAGTAGATAGGCATCAACACAATTCCTTATAATTAAAGGTGTTGTTGGCTTAATCTTAGCCGATTACCTTCGGGTGATTGAATATAAGATAGATCTAGACCTGACGAAGGAGTTTATGTTAAGATAAACGGAAGAGCCTTTGTCTAACTATATCACTTGGTTGAATAGAGTTGTTATCAAATAGATTTCTTGTTCCTTTACTGTTTGGAACACGAACCAAAGGGATTGTTCCAAGTACATGACTTATTCAAAGGTCGGAGGCGTGGGAATACATACAGAACTAGGTATATTATAGAGTTAGGTACTTGGTCTCAACTATACGAAGTTAGTGTAATTTTGTGTAGCAGCTTAATCCTGAGAGTATTCAATTCTGGACTAGGTCCCGGGGTTTTTCTGCATTTGCGGTTTCCTCGTTAACAAAATCCTGCTGTGTCATTTACTTTTATATTCCGCATTATAATTTTTTTTATTATAATTAAAGTACATCACACAAACCTTAATATCCTATTACTTGATAAGTGAATCCTATTGCGTTTGGTTAAGTCCGAACCTTTTTATCAAGTAACATACTTTGTTGCTGTATTGTCTCGATCTCGTATCCATAGACGATCACATAAAGTGTGAAGCGATTAGTTGTATTGTCTCGATTCTGTATCCATAGACAATCACTTTCGGAGAAAGGATTTAT
>NW_020620630.1:0-2554 GCF_003573695.1 Papaver somniferum | reverse complement strand
CTGGCATGCATTTATTGGATCGCATCCGCATTCTTTTTCGTGGTGACACAAACTTGTGATTGTGTTCATCTGAAAATGCCATCACCACCCACATATTATTTTCTTCGTTAAGAAGGATTTGCATCTTTGTTGTGCAGCCACACTGTATAGTGTTGCAACTTCTACTTTTTTTGTCCACCCCTTCTATATTGCTAACTTTTACTTTGTTTCCCTCCCTCGAGCATACCACGTAAGTTGCTGTCACTTCTTTCCACACCTCTACGAGTTCTATTTGTTGATCTAACTCGCACGGTAAAACCATTGCACCGTCCATATTCAGTATAATATTCTCTGGCTTCTTCGTAACTATTAAATTGCATCCCTTCATATGGTGTTTCGAGACTAATGTTATTCTTATTTGGAGTCAAAGTATCATGATCTACTAACTCATCCATCACTCTTGAAATGGAGAAAAGAAAGTGTTAGCACACAACAAATATTTTATACGTTTCAATAAACCTAAAATGAAATATAACTAAAATTTCTAATAAAAACTACGGATTTGTATTTTGGAACATCAATTGAACTGATACGATGAATGCTAGTATCGACTAATAATGATCGCCAACAATGATAAGTGGAGAATAGTATTCAGAGGTAATGCGTATGAGATCGTCATAGTATCACATAACATATCAATAAACAACAATAGTTCTAGTAAAAAAAAAAAAACTTTACCTCGGTTCATATAAAAAGTGAATTATATATCATGATTAGATGCCATCATACCTTATTTCTTGGAGAGCTATCGTTTGCACATGATCAGAATATTAAGTATGAACAAGAAAGGAAAAACAAGCTTAGAAGACAATGAAGCTGCAAAAAAAATCTTAGAAAGATCTTGTTTTGAGGAGAAAATATTGGCTAGATCTTTTTTTTTCCTTTTCTGTTTTGAGATTTTATTTGGCTCGGATAATTAAGCCGAATAAAAGGATCAAAAAAGTAGTTACATTACCACGTCATCAAAAATCTGTGCCCTTGGATTGTCTTCATCTAATGGTCCAGCAGTTTTGTCAAAGGGGTTTGTCAAACCCTTTTGTTGTAGAATCCCGATCCATATGAAATATGCATAATTTGATATAAGAGAGGGTATGGGTATAAAAATTCTCCAACAATTTAAGGATTTCATGATAACTAAAGGTTATACTCCCTCCGTCCCACTATTAAATGACCTATTTGCTTTAAGATTTTGTCCCACCATTAACTGACCTATATCATTAAATAAAGAGATATTTCTTAAATTATCCTTTTAATTGATTATAAGAAATATATGAAATATGCACAATTTGATAGGCATATTTATATTCGTTATGTAGGTGTTTTAAAATGCTTTTCAATGGTATAAAGTTTGCGAACATCCGTGGTGTACTTTGAGAGATAAATCATTTCCAAATTTCACTAATTATTATCCATAAGGGTATAATAGTAAAATATGCTTAAAAATACTATTTTCCTTGCTTGCTTAAAAATTGTGCAAACTTGAACTATTTCACTTAATAGTGGGACGGAGGGAGTAACTAACATAACTAACTGTTGGGTACCATTAGTGTTTTTAGGGGGTATATAAAGTAACACCCTTAAAAAAACTAGCAAATCTAAAAGAAGAACTAATAAATGTCATTAACCATTGTCTTCTTACTTGTATATTTTTCAGATAACTAAACTTGGAAGAAGATTTACACAATATATATATATATATATATCATTTAATTTAGTTTTTATTGTTTTGCTTTTTGATCGGAAAGAAATGCTAGAACTTTTTACTAGCAGGGGAAAAAAAAGACTTTTTTGCTTCCGCAGCACAATATCATCTTTGAATTAATTAAACTAGCATCTCCAAGTCCAAGATAGTGGCTTCGAGAATTAATATACAACAACGTAGAAACTAGTACATGTTGTCTGATAGTTTTCAATATACATTCCTTAAAATCCTTTAATCAAGAACTTCCATACTATAATTTTTAGTCTCGCATGATCATACACAAAATCTTATGTGGTGGTTTTTGTTCAGAATCTCAATTATGTGTGTATCATTATCCACAATAAAATAAGAAAAGAAAGTATTTACCTTTCCATCTATGCTTCAAAAACAATATTTGTTAAGATGGGTTGGATTTAGTTCCAACTTCAAACTACAGAGTAGTATATTATGCTGCTGAATGAACTTACCTTTTATCTACAGATTTTTTTTTGGCAGAAAAGCATGAAAACAAGGTAAAAGCAGCTAACTTCATATGAACTGAACATAGAAGAACATGAAGAACTCGAAATTCCTTTCTACAAGTAACAACAGCGCAACAACACCAGGTTTCGCAAAATAACAATGGTGTGAAAATGGGAAGCACACAAAACACTTGCAAGTATACAAGGTCAAGATTTATAATATAGTGATGAGTGGGGGTTTGTCCACAGGGAGAGGAGCATACAAGAAGTCTACCTAGCTAAAGTGTGTAGTGGTGATGCAAGGCAAAGCAATATGGCATACAGACAAGAACCACAGCAGCAAGGAACCACA
>NW_020620628.1:0-496 GCF_003573695.1 Papaver somniferum | reverse complement strand
GACGTATTGCCTTAAATATATTAATTGTAATTACAATACATTTTTCAAACTTTTTCTGTTAAAGATGAGTTTATCTAGTGTACAATTTAGTCTCAGAAATCAATTTCCGACTTATAACGAAATGTGTAGACTGTTTTGAGTTAATGTATATAAAATTAAACATTTTTATGAACTCTTTCTTTTTATGTTGGCTTTGTCTTTCTATTTGATTCAAGATAGATGAAATTTGTTAGGATTTGGATTAGTTTTGCATGGTCTTTAATCTTTCTTCTATTGTGAAATTTGACTTCCTTCATATTTTCATGAATCAACGTACATAGAAATGCAATTTTTACTGGACGTATTTCCTTAGAACATATTAATTGTAATTACAATACATTTTTCAAACTTTTTCTGTTAAAGATGAGTTTATCTAGTTTAAGATTTAGTCTCAGAAATCAATTTCAGATGTATAACGAAGTGTGTAGACTTTTTTGAGTTAACGTATATAAAATTT
>NW_020620627.1:0-794 GCF_003573695.1 Papaver somniferum | reverse complement strand
ATTGTGAAATTTGACTTCCTTCATATTTTCTTGAATCAACCTACATATAAATGCAATTTTTAGTAGACGTAATGCCTTAGAACATATTATTTGTAATTACAATACATTTTTTAAACTTTTTCAGTTAAAGATGAGTTTATCTAGTTTACAATTTAGTCTCAGAAATCAATTTCCGACTTATAACGAAATGTGTAGACTTTTTTGAGTTAACGTATATAAAATTCAACATTTTTATGAACTCTTTCTTTTTGTGTTGGCTTTGTCTTTCTGTTTGATTCAAGATAGATGAAATTTGTTAGGATTTGGATTAATTCTGCATGGTATTTCAACCTTCTTCTATTGTGAAATTTGACTTCCTTCATATTTTCTTGAATCAACGTACATAAAAATGCAATTTTTACTGGACGTATTGCCTTAGAACATATTAATTGTAATTACTATACATTTTTTAAACTTTTTTTGTTAAAGATGAGTTTATCTTGTTTACAATTTAGTCTCAGAAATCAATTTCTGACTTATAACGAAGTGTGTAGAATTTTTTGAGTTAACGTATATTAAATTCAACATTTTTATGAACTCTTTCTTTTTATGTTGGCTTTGTCTTTCTATTTGATTATAGATAGATGAAATTTGTTAGGATTTGGATTAGTTCTGGATGGTCTTTCATCTTTCTTCTATTGTGAAATTTGACTTCCTTCATATTTTCTTGAATCAACGTACATAGAAATGCAATTTTTACTAGACGTATTGCCTTAGAACATATTAATTGTAATTACTATACATTTTTTAAACTT
>NW_020620626.1:0-945 GCF_003573695.1 Papaver somniferum | reverse complement strand
GTCCATTAGGGACAAGATTTTAGTTCACAAGTAACACTGCCTAGATAGGTTAGATGGTGGAATCAAATCCCTAGTGTTCTTTAGTATTTTACCTCATCTTTGTTTACTTCTCTTTCACTGCCTTTGGTTATTTGCTCACTGTCCCTGCCCTTGGCTCACTGCCTTGGTCTTTCTCTTTGCTTCATTTTTATTGCCTCTGTAAATACCATTTTCACTGCCCCTGTAAACACCATCTTATTCATGTTTCATTGCTTTACTCCATTTGTTATGTAACTCACTGTCAAGGGAAACCACAAGCCCAGATCACTTTACTAAGCCCAGTACATTTCCAAAGGATCTAAAGGGTACTCAAAGCCCATTGACCACTCAAAAGCCCAACAACAAATTAGAACCCAAAATAGCTAGAAACTCCAAACACACCCAGTCTCTGTGGATCGACCCGTACTTGCACGAGCTACAACCGACGACCGTGCACTTGCGGTATTACTGTAGGCCCGTTTTATTACGCTTAATTTTACACTTCTCCGGGCCCACCAAGTTTTTGGCGCCGCTGCCGGGGATTGGTGCTGTGTTTTTCTTGTAGTTTTATTAGCTATTTTTGCATTTCACTGCATAGCATTTGCATCTGCATCTGTTTCACTTCATTTGCTGTTGGACCTGCTGTTCTGAACCAGTTTTTCCTCTGCTGGGACGCCACCAAGGAAAAGAACCAAAACCTAACTGGGTTTTTGCAACAATATCAGAGCAGCTGGGCTGTGCTAAAAAGGTAAGCCTAAACCCATTAAGAGAACCCAACCTGTGGGCTTCCAATTTTTAATTATGGGCTTGTAATAATTAACCCAATTTTTGGGCTTTTTATTTTCTGTTGGGTTTGTAATTAATTTTTGTGGGCTTGTTTGTTTAATTTGTGGGCTTGTTTAAATTCTTTCATTGGACTTGTATTTT
>NW_020620625.1:0-525 GCF_003573695.1 Papaver somniferum | reverse complement strand
GTTATATTAAGCCTGATCGATATGAAAGAGAGCATCGGAGGACGATGAAGAAAATTGAAGCTGAAGCTGCAGCAGAAGATAATTCGGATTCAGATGATGATGTTATCTTCCGTCCACCGGACTTCACCAATGATCCTGACAGTGACTCTGAAGAAGATGATTCCGAGAAGGACAGTGACGATGAAGCTGACAATTCGGATGAGTCCGACGAGTAGTTTTCCTTTCATATTCTTTAGACATTAGAGCATTCCCTTTTTAGTCTTCATAGTGTATATCTTTCTTTTGAGACTTTACTTCAATTAGACTTTTCTTCTGAATGATGAACATTTTGTTAACGTCGATTTCTTCTAATCCATGACATGGACCAATGTCTACATATCCAAATTCATCATGACTTGTCGATTTTCATGAGAAGTAACATAACACATGGCCGAGAATTCATGACGTGTACAAGGCCGCGTGGCCTATCCTTTGACCCGTGATGTTCAGTCCCCAGTGTGTTATTTTCCTCCACGTCTTCGGTAT
>NW_020620624.1:0-521 GCF_003573695.1 Papaver somniferum | reverse complement strand
TTCAAAGAAGACACAAGACAGTGAAACAACTACTCTCTACTGGTATCATCTCTATAGACTTTGTGAGGTCTAAAGAGAATATTGCAGATCCTTTGACGAAAGGGTTATCTAGAGAGGTAGTTAGATCCACATCGAAGGGGATGGGACTCAAGCTCATAGAATAAATCGCCATGAAGGACACTCAACCTTGTGAATGGAGCTCCAAGAATAAGGTTCAATGAGACAACTAATTTTAGCTGATGTCAAGAGAGCACTATCTTTGTCCCTCCCTATGGTGTAACCGTATGATAGTGCTACCTGCATGTTTTAGGATGATCTGTCAAGATCTTAATGAGTTCCATGACTTTGCTTAAAGCGGAGTGTGGCAGGACACTCTTAATGGACTCACCTATGTGGATGTTGGAAGTGGGGCCGCTTCCTATGAGAATTTGAGCTTTTTCTCTAGAGACATTCATTAAGTCCGGGATTTAGCCCACGGCCAAAACGGGCACAACGGCAAGATCTTGGAAGCTTTCTTTTTC
>NW_020620623.1:0-1368 GCF_003573695.1 Papaver somniferum | reverse complement strand
TTAAGGGTGTTATTTTTCAGGTATCAACATTAGTCCCCTGACTATTGGATCAATTATCAAATGATCCAATAGTCAAAGAACCCTTTTTGAGCGCCCTTCTTCACGATCCATAGACGTGGTGGGTCTCTTCCTTTTGTTGAGTTTACGTTCGTGGGCGACGTTTCAACTCCTTGTCGTGCTAAGTCTTTTCTCTATCCAGTTTCTGACGGTTACCATTCCGCATGCATAACCGCCACGTTCAATCCCCTAGGGTCCTCTATATATATGACTGCCAATTTGTTTTCTTTTCAATCTTTCTGTTTTTTTTCTTCCGGACACACCCGCACTCGCCATGTCTAGCAGCTCTTCCAGTATCTCTTCGTCCGAGAGTTACTGGAATGCCCAAAAGCAGCCACGGATGATCCCGGTGATTCTTGGGGAGGACACGTGGAGAAGGCCAATGCAACATGCCAGAATGGTAAGGAAAGGAATGGTCTATGGAACCAATGGAGTGAGCCACCTAAAAATGAGACTGTGACCACTAACAACAAATCAGCAGGTACATGGGGTACTATTATGGCTGGTGAACACGTAAATCAACCAATGGATTCTCAAGTTTGGGGTTCTTCTTCTGTTGGAGATCAGACTGAAAACGAGATCCAGTGGAGCCAACACAAAGAACCGCCTGTTAAGCCATTTGCATGGGGTACAAATAAGAAAGAGTTCGTGTGATTGGGGTTCCTCAAACACTGGGGACTGGAAAAACAAAGGTCGATGTTTATGTTACGTACTCGACACATCTACTTGACAAGCATTTGATTCCTGGGAATTAGATCATGGTTAGACTTTTCAGTGGACCAGTTTGGTATGATTCCATTTCTGACACATCTCTATACATATTATCTTAGCGATTGTTGTTTGTGTTGTTTGGTGGATGAAATTTATGAACACCTGCTTACTAACTTCTTGTTGATGTCAATGGTTATTTGTGTTGTTCACTAGTCTGCTCTGACGTCTCTTGTTTGTCTTTGAAGGGACAAGGACGGCGAACCGTTGTCAGCGGAGGATCAAGCTTATGTGCTTGAAAACATGTTCAAGTATCACCCAGATAAAGATGTCAAAATGGGTTGTGGCATTGATCATGGTATGCTGAGCTGCAATCTGCCTCTATTTGAAACTTCGTACATCTCACCCTATGAGCTTACCTGTTACCACACATCTGGTTAAGGCTACCCGCTTCGGCGGACCTTACCAAATTTTTTTAATTATGTTTTTGTGTAAATGTTCAGAATTCTTTTTTTTTTCCAAGGATGAACAACCTTGTCTAGAGAATTCTTTTTACAACAATTTTTGAGCAATCTAATAAGCGATTGTTAGAAGGCCGGGGAT
>NW_020620622.1:0-775 GCF_003573695.1 Papaver somniferum | reverse complement strand
TGGAGATCCCAATACTAACACTTCTGGAAATTCATGCTATTCTGCTGAGAGTGAGCATTGATCGTCATGTCATGTCAGTATTGAGAGTTCTACTGAGAATATAGCACGGAAAAATATCAGGCGAGTCATGCATTAGTTAATAATGCTGGCATAAAATCAAATTCATAGAATACTTGGGATTACTACTGCGCACCATTATGAATGAATTTCATATATACTGAGTTGTTCAATACATGTGTAAATAAAGAGGTTTGAGCACTCATCACTTTCAAATGACCTTTGTTCCTTTGCAGGATCACGGCGCTAAATATAGGGTTTTATGATTTTGACCCTGAACTAAAAATCACCATCAAAAACTAGGCTCTACTTTTACATCTTAGCCGTCGAGGTATCCTTTCTTGGGATAAGATAAAGTAGATTTGCGAAGGTATCTTCTGTTACTCAGATTGCTCTGTATAGTGATGGCTACACAGTTATCTTGTGTGCGACTACTGGGACCGTGACACGTGTTCCACAGAATATTGGTATTCACATATCGCTTTCTTTTGGAAAGAGAACAGTTTTGAACAAAACTTGAGTCAAACCAACAAATTATGCGGTTTATTTGTTGAGGTGTGAACTGTGCCAAGGTCTTCAAGTTGTAAAACAACTTGAAAAATAATTATGTGTAGTTACCTAAAATCTGAGAGAGGTTAGAAGTGGGATTCTAGGGTTTCTGAAAGTGAGTTATGGGAGGTTGAGCACGAATAATCTTCGCCTAAACCACACACAATGG
>NW_020620621.1:0-374 GCF_003573695.1 Papaver somniferum | reverse complement strand
AATTTGCACGTCTCAACACTAAGAGGAAACGTGTTGAGGCAGTATGCCTGATAACACAATAGTGGTGTTGAGGTATTTGTACGTCTCAACACCAAGAGGAGGGTGTGTTGAGGCAGCATGCCTAGCAACACAGTAGTGAGTGTTGAGGAATTTGCACGTCTTAACACTAAGAGAAAAGATGTATTGAGGTAGCATGCCTGGCATTATAGTGGTAAGTGTTGAGGAATTTGCACGTCTCAACACTAAGATGAAAACGTGTTGAGGCAGTATGCCTGACAACACAATAGTGGTGTTGAGGAATTTGCACGTCTCAACACCAAGAGGACGGTGTGTTGAGGCAGCATGCCTGGCAACACAGTAGTGAGTGTTGAGGA
>NW_020620620.1:0-476 GCF_003573695.1 Papaver somniferum | reverse complement strand
ACGTGAGGAGGAGTAATGTCACCACCATCAGTGTTGGAGGTCGGAATTATCTCCGGGATATTCTGATTGTTGTTGTTGCTAGTGCTAGCACGGTTTGTGTTAGGATTCGTAACTGAACCTGACCTGAGATCAACCATCTTATGAAATTATGAGATTGCAACCGAGAGAATGATCTCCGACTGTGGTCGCCAATCTGTAGATGGGGAAAAACGATTTGCTGGTTTTTAAGGAATTGAGGAGATGACCGTAAGGAGGAGACTCCTCGAACCGAGCGAAATGTTAAACCTCACACAGATGCACCGCTGCGAATGGGGTGCTTTAGATTCGAGAGATCAATCTATAATACTCCGACCTAAATCAAGACAATGACCGTTCCAGAGTAAATTCGGTCACAAGAGAGGATGGGTTGATCTGTAGGAGGGAAGCTGGGAAATGTGTGGAATCAATGGTAATCAAAGATTGTGGGTGTGTGAATT
>NW_020620619.1:0-376 GCF_003573695.1 Papaver somniferum | reverse complement strand
GGAATATGGTGTGACATAACATGATATGTCCAGAACAAGGTGTGCTTGACTATGGTGTGACTTGGTATTCCATAAGATTGTGCGTCGGAATATGGTGTGCCATAACATCATTTGTCCAAAACCAGGTGTTGTGCGTCAGAATGCGGTGTGTCGTAACATAGTGCGTCGGAATATGGTGTGCCATAACATGATATGTACAGAACAAGGTATGATTGAATATGGTCTGACTTGGCGTGCCATGATATTGTGCGCAGAACGTGGTGTGCCATAACATAGTGCGTCGGAATATGATGTGCCATAACTTGATATGTCAAAAACAAGGTGTTGTGCGTCAGAATGTGGTGTTCCGTAACATAGCGCGTCGGAATATGGTGTG
>NW_020620618.1:0-581 GCF_003573695.1 Papaver somniferum | reverse complement strand
TGTGCCATAACATGATATGTCCTGAACAAGGTATGCTTGGATATGGTGTGACTTTGTGTGCCATCAGATTGTGCGTCAGAATATGGTGTGCCATAACATGATATGTCCAAAACCAGGTGTTGTGTGTTAGAACGTGGTGTGCCATAACATAATGCGTCGGAATATGGTGTGCCATAAATTGATATGTCCATAACAAGGTGTTATGTGTCATAACTTGGTGTGCCATAACATAGTGCGTTGGAATATGGTGTGCCATAACATGATATGTCCAGAACAAAGTGTGCTTGAATATGGTGTGACTTGGTGTGCCATAAGATTGTGCGTCAGAATATGGTGTGCCATAACATGATATGTCCAAAACCAGGTGTTGTGTGTCAGAATGTGGTATACCGTAACATAGTGCATCGGAATATGGCATGCCATAACATGATATGTCCAGAACAAGGTGTGCTTGAATATGGTTTGACTTGGCGTGCCATAAGATTGTGCGAAAGAACGTGATGTGCCATAAGATAGTGCGTCAGAATATGGTGTGCCATAACATGATATGTCCAGAACAAGGTGGGCTTGAATATGGTGTG
>NW_020620617.1:0-263 GCF_003573695.1 Papaver somniferum | reverse complement strand
CTACCATTGTTAGTAATTCCAATAGGGTTGTGTGTTTACGTTGATCAATGGAAGAACAATAAGTATATAAGATGAGAAAAGACAGGGACGTGTTGCTACATGTTGATTAATGGAAGAAGCTGAGGAGAGGAAGAGGGGAAGAAGCTGAGGAGTAGAAGAGGGTTACGAAATTATTGTTGAATGATAAAAAGTACAAGATGAGTTGCATTAGAAGTTATGGTTGAAGAGATCAAAAAAGCCGTTGATGATTGGAAGAATGTGTG
>NW_020620616.1:0-411 GCF_003573695.1 Papaver somniferum | reverse complement strand
GTGCCAATGGCATGTGTGGCGGCTTGGCCCTAGGTTTGCGCTGCATGGCATGCTAAGTTTGCAAACGCCACTTTGGCTTGTGCCAATGGCATGTGTGGCAGCTTGGCCCTACGTTTTCACGACATGGCATGCTAGGTTTGCAAGCGCCACTTTGGCATGTGCCAATGGCATGTGTGGCGGCTTGTCTCTAGGTTTGCATGGCATGGCATGCTAAGTTGCAAGAGCCACTTTGGCATATGCCAATGGCATGTGTGGCGGCTTTGCCCTAGGTTTGCAGGGAATGGCATGCTAAGTTGCAAGCACAACTTTTGCATGCGCCAATGGCATGGATGGCGGTTTGGCCCTAGGTTTGCACGACATGGCATGCTAGGTTTGCAAGCGCCACTTTGGCATGTGCCAATGGCATGTGTG
>NW_020620615.1:0-377 GCF_003573695.1 Papaver somniferum | reverse complement strand
TGTCTACTTGAAATTATTTTCTGCAAGTTTTTAACTTGATAAATAATTTATTTAAGAGTTTTATTTATGGAAAAATTCCTTTTTTGTGTTTAACTGTTTTACAAGAAACAAAACTCGTTTTATAAGAAAAAACCTAAACCTAACTTTATTTGCAAGTTAATTTTCCTATAAATACAACTCGAAAATCTCTTTTCAAAACACACAAGCAGCGACCATCTCTAGGTCTTTTCTTCATCTTCTTCCTTTTATTTTCGTACGGCCTTTTTACTTCCATCCCCGTTGCTGAGTTTAAGAATGGGTAACTTGTAATACATGTTTCGACCCATGCCCATGCGCGTGTATCAAGCACCAATTCCGTGTCTACTTGAAATTATTTT
>NW_020620614.1:0-533 GCF_003573695.1 Papaver somniferum | reverse complement strand
TTTATTATTTAACATTATAATTCTTAGTTCTTTATAGGTTCAGATAGTTAGAGAAAGCAACTTTGGTTTTGAACAAATAATGTTTTTTTATGTGGTTTGACCCCTAAACCTTTTCCATACTTGGTTGTTTTTCGATTGAATGGATAAAACATTAGTCCCACATAGATTAAAACTTTAAGAGATTTTGAACATAAATACCGGAAAAAGGACAAGGTTGCCTTTCTCGTACACGCGGTGCTTCGCACCAAAGCAAGCACGCAACTATGCATGGTGTGTTAGATCCTATCTTTTGGCTGAAAAGTTTGGTACGTGTTTATCACACATGTGCAAGTTTTCTTCTGACTTCTTGACATGTGTCTCGCATGCTCTTTTGAGTTCCTGATGTGTGTGTTTCGCATGCTTTCCTGACTGACTTACAAAAGCAAAAACTTTGAGTCTTTTCTTATCACTATATTCTCAAAACGTGCAATCTCGGTCTTCTTTGTGTCATACACATGGAAAGATCTTTTATTGTATATAACGATCGATTTGTA
>NW_020620613.1:0-462 GCF_003573695.1 Papaver somniferum | reverse complement strand
ATCTATCTACCACAGATAAACCCTAGGTTTTGTTTCGTCTTTTGATAGAAATCAAGGTAACATGAACCAATCGATAATCCAGACTTATATTCCCGAAGAACATCCTAGATTAATCAATCACCTATCAATAATCCTTCCTGACTAAAAAAGCGGATTATCGAGGAATCACGAACAGTGAGACGAAGATGTTCGTGACTTCTTTATCTTACCTATCGGAGAAATAAGTTCTCAATCCAATCAAATCGATTGTACTCGTACGATAGAAAATTAAGATCAGATCACATAACTACGATAAAAGTATTATCGGTCTGGCTTCACAATCCCAATGAAGTCTATAAGTCATTAACCCGAATTTAGAGAAGAAACCTTAAGGTTTAATGGAGATCGACTCTAGCGAGCGCACTAGTATCACACAAGAAAGGTGTGTGGGGATTAAGTTTTGCTCTAGATAGATGTCTCCTA
>NW_020620612.1:0-663 GCF_003573695.1 Papaver somniferum | reverse complement strand
ACCTAAAAAATTAGTGTTCATCATCCTCAATCTTAAAAATGAATAACGTATAATGAACATATAAGAATCATTAAGAAATTCTACTTTCTCACTATATTTTTTTTAAATTTCCCTCGATTGATTAAAACCGCTAAAATTTGTCTCCCCGACCAATGCTGAACTAAAAGATACTAGAATAGAACAGATAAATTGATCACTCTTTTATGTGTAACAAGAGTGTAAGAATAAATGAAAAAAGGTGTAAAATTAGGTATATATCCTCATTTTTACAAATGTTACCTGACTAAGGCATCCTACTAGAACCCCCAAGTCGATTTTTCTCTCCCTCTTTCCTATCTTTCGGGAAGTCGTCAAACCTAACATCACCGAATCTGAAAAAAAATAGGTTAATAATAAAAATATGTTTATTTGGTTTATTGATTTTGAATATGTGTGGAATATTTAAACCATGTTGTTAAAGAACTTATAGATACGTAAGATTTTTCTCAATGGAATGTGTGTGAGGATAATTGTCTAAATCTACATGATATATAAATCCATTTTTCATAAAATCATTCTCCAAATATAACTTTTTAAATTAAGCAATGTATAAATACCGTGGTTTAGTTTCGGATAAACATCATAAACATATTTATGTTAATTAATGAAATATATTAGAAAAAA
>NW_020620611.1:0-687 GCF_003573695.1 Papaver somniferum | reverse complement strand
GGAGTCCTCTCCCGGCCAGGTTTGCACGTCGGAGCCAGTTTTTTTCCCGAACCTGACGAAATTGTGTGTGTTTAAGGTTTTTGGAGAATATTCCAAGGGAATCTTACCTGTAAAAGGTTAGATATTCATCGTTCTTACCACGTTTCGGACTTATAGGAGTCCGCTCCTGACCAGGTTTCGACCTCGGAGCCAGTTTCTTTCCCGAACTTGACGAAATTGTGTGTGTTTAAGGTTTTGGGAGAATATTCCAAGGGAATCTTACCTGTAAAAGGTTAGATATTCATCGTTCTTACCAAGTTTCGGACTTATATTAGTCCGCTTCTGGCCATGTTTCGACCTCAAAGCCAGTTTCTTTCCCGAACTTGACGAAACTGTGTGTTTTTAAGGTTTTGGGAGAATATTCCAAGGGAATCTTACTTGTAAAAGGTTAGATATTCATCGTTCTTACCATGTTTCAGACTTATATTAGTCCGCTTCTGGCCATGTTTCGACCTCAAAGCCAGTTTCTTTCCCGAACTTGACGAAACTGTGTGTTTAAGATTTTTGGAGAATATTCCAATGGAATCTTACCTGTAAAAGGTTAGATATTCATTGTTTTTACCAAGTTTCAGACTTATAGGAGTCTGCTTCTGGCCATGTTTCGACCTCAAAGCCAGTTTCTTCCCGAACTTGACGGAATTGTGTGTG
>NW_020620610.1:0-519 GCF_003573695.1 Papaver somniferum | reverse complement strand
CTGAATTCATTTTTCGCAAGCTTGTTCATGATTGGAGTATTTCAGAAAAATTGTTTTCTTTAGATATGGATAATGCTAGTGCAAACACTGTCTCAGTTTCTAGATTGAAAAAATTATTTCCTAACCTTCCTTCTAAGGGAGATTTATTTCATGTTAGGTGTTGTTTTCATATCCTGAACTTAGTAGTCCATGATGGATTAAAAGTTCAGGGGTTTACTGAGATGCTTGAACATGTTAAGGGTAGCTTGAAGTATATTTTTGTGTCTGGTACAAGGTGTACACAGTTCCGGTTATTGTGTGATGATATGGGTGTTAGGTCTAAAAAATTGCAGCTTGATGTAAAACATAGGTGGAACTCCACTTATCTTATGTTGAAAGATGCAATTCCCTACCGTCAAGTGCTGTCGGCCTTCCTTGATGATAGGTCATGTCCTCATGTTATTGATGATACTGATTGGGAACACGCTGAAGTGTTATGTGCATTTTTGAAGCCTTTCTATGATGCCACTAATTATTTTT
>NW_020620609.1:0-2907 GCF_003573695.1 Papaver somniferum | reverse complement strand
CTACGTGATGGGTAATTCATATATTTGCTCTTGTATGTCGATGATATGCTGATGGCATCGAATAACAAGAAAGAGATTGATAATTTGAAGCATAAGTTGTCAACTGAGTTTGAGATGAAAGATCTCGGAGAAGCTAAGAAGATTCTTGGTATGGATATTCAACGTAACAGAGAGAAGGGTAAGGTTTGTTTGTCTCAAAAGGCATATTTGAAGAAAGTGTTACAGAAGTTTGGTGTCTACGAAGGAACAAAATTTGTAAGTACTCCCCTTGATGCTCATTTTAAGTTGAATGCACGTATGTCTCCCACTTCTGAAGAAGAGCGATAGTATATGGCCCAAGTCCCATATGCTGAGTCTGTTGGTAGCTTGATGTATACGATGGTATATACAAGGCCAGACATTTCACATGTTGTTAGTATGGTCAGCCGTTATATGCATTGTCCTGGTAAGGAACATTGGCAAGCTGTAAAATGGATTTTGAGGTATCTTTACGGTACGGTTGATGTTGGCTTGGAGTTTGTGAAGGATAGAAGTAACAATCAGTTGTGTGTTGAGTATGTGGATTTTGACTATGCTGTTAATTTGGACAAGAGACGTACAACTACAGGGTATGTATTTACCATAGCAGGGGAACCAGTAAGTTGGAGATCAATCTTGCAGTCTACTGTGGCGCTTTCAACTATGGAGACGGAGTATATGGCAGTGACTGAGGCATTTAAGGAGGCTATATGGTTACAAGGTTTGCTAGATGACTTAGGAGTTGTGCAAGACCAACTTCTTGTGCATTGTGATAGTCAAAGTGCAATTTATTTGGCTAAGAATCATGTGCATTATGCTAGAACCAAACATATAGACGTACGATTTCACTTTGTGAGAGAAATTCTTGAATAAGAAGACATTCTACTTGTGAAGACATTCTGATATGTTGACTAAAGTAGTATCTGGGATCAAGTTTCGATATTGTTCGAAATTGATACACATCCTTCCGGTTTGGTGAAAGGCCCTTTTGGGGTAGAGGTTCTTAGGAACCTGGTGGAGGTCTTCTAGTAAGGCCATTTGAGAGAACTACGGTCGGGTTTGATTCCTATTGAGGATACGTAGGCAGCCAGTGATGGTTCAATCGACGTTGGAAGATGGAGGTGATTTTATTTATTGATCGTCTCATGCATGAATGCATGATCCGAGGTGGAGAATTGGTTGTAGGATTGTCAAGGACTAAATTAAGAAATCTAGTTGGTGTGGGAAACCAATTACTAGTGTCCTAAGTATAGCAACTTAAGAGGTTTGTCTCTTAGAGTTAAGTTAGGAAACCCTATACTTGTAGGAAAGTAATCCTTATTAAGGAATGTGTCCAGTCCTATTGATATGTATAAATAGTCATAGAGAGAACTAGAGAAAAAAACACCAGAACTAGGTAAAAGTTCTTTTCTTCTCGTCTAAGGCTTTGTATATTCCAACCTATACGGTGATATATAAAATTGCTTATTCCTTCTCGAGGATTCAACCTCGTTAAATACTTGTTCTTCTTGTGTGTGTGATTGTGTTCTTGGCGATATTGAGATACCTCGTAGTAGAGCAAACCTAACGCTTCCGCAGGCTTTGGCGCAACAAAAGTATGGGCAGAGTTTCGTTCTATTCATACCTAAACTAAAAGTTCCCCGAGGATGCAAAACCATTAGCAGTGCTGAGGAGCAAAGAACAATGACTGATAGTGTTTCCAAACGTTGGAGGAACCACTCATTTGCAGAATAAATGTGAAAAGAAGGACTTGCATTTTTGTCAATGAGCTCGAGATTTCGAATAAAGAATCTCTCTTCATTTTGGAAAGCTCTAATTGTCATTGCTCCTGCTATGGACTCCCCAAGATGATTTGCTACCATTGACTTGGTTGTTCCATTAATCCTCATGAATTCTTTTGCAGAAGCCGAATAGTATCCCTGTTGAGCAAAAGTACATTTTTCAGCTTATCCATTTATTCCTTACAGGATTGCTTAGGGAGAAAAACTTTGTACTTTACCTGTAAGTATATCACTGAGAATACCATCGGTATGCAAACAAAGATGACTTGCCAGGTATTGACAGTCAGTACTCCAAGAGTAATATAAATATTAGCGGTAACCACGATAGCGAATAAGAAGTTGAATGCGAGATCGAGATCTACTATACTTAGATCAGAAGAGACCTAAATCGGAAAAATGTCAGTTTCCGTTAATTCTCTTACAAAATCAACAATCCATTTAATGATATAATAAGTGAGTGCACTTACCCGGCTTAGAAATCTTCCCAGAGGAGTCGACTCATAAAAGAAATCGGTGCATGGAAAAGAGAGTCCAGTAATTGGCAGAATAAGGACTTTGATGACTGCATAGTCAAAGCAACCACAGAAACACTTCTAACAAGTAAAAAGAGTATCGAGATGCATCCAATTGCAAAGTAGACTACTACTAGTCGTAATTTGCTGACATGTGAGTGTTGAAGGTTAGAAGCCATCCAATAGTTTTGTAGTATTTGGCCACCAAAAAAAAAGAGCGATGGAAGAGTTGCTAAAGATAAGTAAAAGAAGCCTTTCTTTTGATTCAGGTATTGCAGGTACGGCTTCCAGCCCGTGTTTCCAGTTTCTTTTTCTTCTTTCCTAATCAACTGATGTCCTGCTGATTCCGGAATCTCTTTGTCTCGGTATATTTTACCCTCACCTTTGGCAGAGATTGCATTTCTTTGGGAGAAATCAACCTTATCGAGCCTTTCAAATCCAGCTGTATCTTTATGTGCATTGACAAGGTCACGAAATACTGAACTTGAAGCTAGTAGCGTATGATATGGAGATGCATGTTGGATTTCACCGTCTGACATCAGCTATGCAAGCCGGTAAGATGGTAAAATTCATCAAACTTTCAGTCATATAGAAAA
>NW_020620608.1:0-551 GCF_003573695.1 Papaver somniferum | reverse complement strand
AAAATTCAACATATTTATGAACTCTTTATTTTTGTATTGGCTTTGTCTTTCTATCTGATTCATGATAGATGAAATTTGTTAGGATTTGGATTAGTTCTGATTGGTCTTTCAACCTTCTTCAATTGTGAAATTTGACTTCCTTCATATTTTCTTGAATCAACATACATAGAAATGAAATTTTTACTAGACGTATTGCCTTAGAATATATTAATTGTGATTACAATACATTTTTTAAACTTTTTCTGTTAAATTTGAATTTATCTAGTTTGCAATTTAGTCTCAGAAATCAATTTCCGACTTATAACGAAGTTTGTAGACTTTTTTGAGTTAACGTATAAAAAATTCAACATATTTATGAACTCTTTATTTTTGTATTGGCTTTGTCTTTCTATCTGATTCATGATAGATGAAATTTGTTAGGATTTGGATTAGTTCTGATTGGTCTTTCAACCTTCTTCAATTGTGAAATTTGACTTCCTTCATATTTTCTTGAATCAACATACATAGAAATGAAATTTTTACTAGACGTATTGCCTTAGAACATATTAATT
>NW_020620607.1:0-576 GCF_003573695.1 Papaver somniferum | reverse complement strand
TTTACCCGTGACGAAAGTCATGATGACGTTTCAATCTTGAAAATAGCTTTGATGACGATAGTCGATTCTTTTTGTCTAACGACTATTATAACATTATAGAAGAATGTTTCAATGATTGAAATGTAGAGTTGAGATCACGTAACCAACTATGGATATAAAGTATATATAGTGTGCTCGCACATTAGTGTATAAATCCATGCGCCGAAAACCAAGCGCGTGCATATGTGTGCATGCGGTATTGGTGAAGGAGAGAGGTTAGGTACGCGTACTGGCGGAAGTTTTCATACCGAAAATTTCTGCTGTAGTTTGCAAACTGAAAACCAGTCACCTTAGGTACGCATACCCGTAGGCGTAACCACGGTAGTTTTCAAACCGAAAATTTCTGCTGAGTTTGTAAACTCAAATCCGGTATCTAAGGTACGCATACCCGTACGCGTACCCAAGCTGATTAATTCTCAAATCGGTAGTTTCATGAACTTAAACAATAAATTATAAGGAATGCAATCTTTGCAAACCGTGGCTATATTGTTCATGAATTGATTCAAGTGAATCAAACCGATTTTGTTTCAATTGTGT
>NW_020620606.1:0-1698 GCF_003573695.1 Papaver somniferum | reverse complement strand
TCTTCTCCTCTTTCTTTCTTCTCCTCCACCCGACAGTAGCTCTGCAACTGCAACTGCACCTCCCCTCTCTGCCATGCCGCTGTCGCTTACACCACCATCACCTCCACAGTTCTGCTACCACCACCAGTTCCATCACTGCCACTACCATCCCCAACACCCTAGCCTAGCTATTTTCTTCATCTCACAACCTCTGAAACCCTAGGTTTTGGGGTGAGTAAAATAGCTAGAAATTAGGGGACAATAGGAGAAGGAAAAGCATCAGAGAAACATCAAGAAGCATGGGTCGAGCAGAGGAAGCTAAATTTTGGGTAATAATTTAAACCCTAATTGTACTGTGTATTGATTGTTTTTGGGGAAAATGGGTGTAAACCCTAATTTGCTAATTTGGGTATAAATAGAACTGATGTATGAGATGTAAAACTGGTTCTTGGACTAGCCAAGTTTCCACCCAATTTGGGTTAGGTTAATTTCAATTGTTCCTGCACTTTTAATTGCTCCTGTTAGTTGCACTTTTACTTTTAATTGCATTTGTTCTTGTTCTTGGTTTTAATTCTCTGTTTATATGAATGCTCACTGTTAGTTCACTGTTGTTGTCATGATTAGTTTACTGTTGTTAGTTCACTGTTAATTATTATGTTAAACATGTTCATTGTTAATTTGTCATGTTACTGTTGTTAGTTCATTGTTATGTTAAACTTGATGTTATTTTGATGGAATGCTAGGCTAGAAGCCTTTAAAGCACTGTTTTGATTGAGCAGTGGGGAGAAATTAGTGCTCATAGCAAGCTAATTTTCTTCCCACTCCATGTAATTGCTTAACTCTATTGCATTGTGTTATTTGAGTAGTGGGGAGAAACTAGTGCTCACTAGTGACAATGAGCAAGCTAGCTCTCTTCCCACTCTAAAAGAGTGCCTTAGTTTAGCTCCATGTTAGCTTAACCATTTCCCCTGCCTTTGTGTCATTTTTACTTTGCTCCTTTGTGTTGTGTTCACTGTTTAGTTTTTCCATTGCTTTTGTTCTGTTGCTTCTCTTATTCCATTTGCTCTGCAACTCTCTTGTTTTGCTTTCCATTGCTTGTACATTCTATTTGCTTCCCCCTGCTGTGTGCTCTCTTGTGCTGCTGTGCAGCTCTTTCTTTGCACTGCTTGTGCAGCTGCCCTGCCAAGCTGCTGCCACTCTTGCTCCTGCTGCTGCTGCCACTCCACTTCTGTTCTTGTTGTTGCTGCTGCTTCCTGCAGCCAAGCAAAGGCCAATCCAACTGAGCCCAAAGCTCAGCTCATTCCAAAAAGTCAAGGCCCAGTCCACAGTTACCAAGCCCAGGTTTGAACCAAAAGTTGAAGCCCAGCTCATTAAAAATCAAAGCCCAATTCAACTAACCTGTGGGCTTAATCCATAAGCCTAAACTCAAAAGCCCAAGACCAAACCAACTGAGTCCAAGGCTCAGTTCAATTCAAAGGCCCAAGGCCTAAAGTATTTCATTGTTAAAAACAAACCCATTAAGCCCAACACTTCCAAAGGGTATTCTAAGCCCAAAGCAAATTTAGGAACCCAATTAGCTAGTAAAACACTTCCAAAACACACCCGATCTCTGTGGATCGACCCGTACTTGCACGAGCTACAACCGACGACCGTGCACTTGCGGTATTACTGTAGGCCCGTTTTTCTGCGCATAATTTTATACCCTTTCAAGGCCTGCCA
>NW_020620605.1:0-364 GCF_003573695.1 Papaver somniferum | reverse complement strand
TGTAACAAGGTGCATTGTCATTCTCGACCTTCTTGGGTGTGGGGTTCTTATGTGTTTTTTCAACAGTGTTGCCCCTACCACTAGGTCCAGAAGTAACATCTATAGACCAGGTATTTGAATGACCTCCACGCCCATGGCCCGACCCTTCCACGATGACCCTTTTGTCCTCTTCCACGTGGGTTATTATCCCCACGTTAGTATGGAGCATGGGAATATGAATCAACATTTTTAACCCTCTTTTATTTGGGGTGTTTTCCCTTGTTATCCTTGCCATAGTTAGCCTCGGGAATTTTCTTCTTCCCGAGGGTTTAGCATTGTTGTTTTCTAGAACTTCATTGTGCCTTTCGGACACCCGCAATAAGTT
>NW_020620604.1:0-659 GCF_003573695.1 Papaver somniferum | reverse complement strand
ACATAAAGGTCAATCCACAAGCGATATTTAGAGCAGGCGAGGTTGTGCAAAAGGAGGGGAAATTGCTACGAAAAGTGCTAAAGAAATGGAGTCTATCAATGAAGGAAGACCAAGAGCCAAATTCATCTCGTCCAAATTAAGGATTTCTTATCACCATCTTTAAAAGAATTCAATTATGAAAATAAGGAAAAAATAATGAGGTCATTCCGAGTTCGTATGAAGAAGTTATGAGCAAAATGGTGAACCAATTTGGATTAGATTTTCTGTTGGGCCTTATTGGGCCTACGCGAGAAGAGAAAGGAGGGATGCGTTTTGGGCTTGCTATGGACGTGAAAATTAGGGTTTTTGGTGGATTTTGAGGATGTTAATTATCCTAATTGGATAAGGATCAAGAGGAGGATATAAAAACTCTATATATAGGGAAGCCTAGATATCATAATAGATATCTTTACTTTTGTCTAGGGTTTGCTTTGTTTTCTTCTTCTTTAATTATTTTATTGATTATGAACTCCATTGTTATGAGTAATTAAATTAAATACATAATTTGATTTCTCAATGCATGTTATTTGATTCTATGAATTAGTTTTGTCTCGATTTTATTGTTTATGATTCATGGTTTATAATTACATATGATTTGATTGTTTTATTGGTTGAGTCCG
>NW_020620603.1:385391-387395 GCF_003573695.1 Papaver somniferum | reverse complement strand
ATGTGTAAAGAAAGATCGGATGTTATGACTACTAATCACCAAGAGATAGTTTCTCAGGCTAAGAACCGAGGTCGAAATCTAGCTAGCTGTGCGGACTTTACGAGAATTGTGAATGAGTCGGAGGTATTTCACAATTACTCGCGTTGTACATCAATGGCATACACCATTCCTTGCTTATAACACAAAAACACAAAAGATGACTCTTTACATGACTCTTATTTACATTGACTACTCTCTTTTATTTTTGGAACAAGAGAGGATGGAATTGTTAAATACTTGATTTTTTTTTAGAACATATTTACAACATGGTAACTCTTTTGATACATAAGCAAAAAGAAACAAAAAATTACATGACACTTTGCAAGAGATAGCCCTTTTTGATGCACCCAGTTAAATTCGATGGTTGTCTTTCTTAATGTAACCTCCACCTTCTATCCCAACCAACCAAATAACAAGCTAGTCAAGTTTCGTTCAGTATTCTAAAGTGATTGGAAATCGTGACTTCCGATAGAACACCTCAAGGATGAGGCTATACATGTATTGGTAGATCGTGCGCGTGCAAGTTTCTTATCACTATGTGAATTGTGCTAGAATCAGGGTGCCTAAATATCTGGACTAAGAATCCTAAAAATTACATATTTGCACAAGAGTCAACATTTCAAGGTAAATGAGCTCCATTTTTTTTTTAAGTTTTTTCAATTTTTTAATTTTTTATTTTCATTTTTCATTTTATTTTTTTTTATTTTTTTTTCAAATAGAAAGAGTTTTGTTTTCAATTATAGCATGTTATCAAAGTATCTACTTTTCACCCCCAAACCTAAACTAAACATTGTCCTCAATGTTTCAAAAGATGAACAAAAATGTAATACAACATACGAAGAGGATCATGCTGAGTAGAGAAAAAGGAAAGAGATTACCCAATTTGACGGCGAAAGCAAGATTAGAACTTCGTTATTCAAGGCTAGAATCCAACATTTTTTAGCCGAGATCATATTGGATTAGCACAATATATACAAAAGAAACAAAATATTTATCTAGAATATTATCTACTGGATTATATACAAGAAAATTCACCATACACTAACAATCTAAAGAGTTGAGGATCAACCCAAAAGACGAAGTGTAGACATTTCAACAGCTTCACACAATAATAATATGATAGACATGCAAGTGAAGCTGTGAAACAAAATGAGATACCCCCAAACCTGGATTTTTCAACAGATAAAATTTTGGATACAAAATCTCGCAGTTTTGGGGGTTCATCATGTATGAGGTCTAACTCAAAGTGAACTGTGCTAGGGACGGGTACACATGCTAATTCCAACTGTGGTTCCTCAAAAGTATTATACTTAGATGCAAAATAGTCCAAGAGGACTTGGGAAGCACATAGTTCCAACCCTAGATTAGGTATTTTCAGAAAAATTGGTTTGACAATATGGGTACAAACCAAATCTAGGTTGGGTGGAAGGCCATTAGATTGTGACTAAGGCAGGACGATAGGCACATCATTATTAATCAAATCAATATCTCCTAAGTCTTCTACAAGTGTGACAACATGCTCACATTCATCAAATAAATTAGCAAGTCCACAATCAGAATCAACATCATCAACAGATTTATTCTCATGCATCGGCAAATCAGGAGAAATATCACAATGTGACCTAGGTAGAGAAGCGGACACATCAAATATATTTTCATGCATATTAACATTAGTGTCTACAGAAGATTCAACTATTCCTATGTCATGCTCATCTTCGAAGAACAATTGTACGAGTACCATATCAATATCAAAATCATATGATTTGCTATGAGTATTAGAAGAAACAACATTCATGAAGGTCGAGGGCGAGAAGCCATATGTTATTGCACCAAAAGGTTCCACAATATTTTCATGTTCTTCTAACATAACATCATTATCATCATAATCTTCATAATCATCATCATGGTAACATGCATATTGGTCCTCATTAACAGTGGTGGTGTCATTAGTCGATTCATGTTCCT
>NW_020620603.1:381525-384966 GCF_003573695.1 Papaver somniferum | reverse complement strand
AGTCTAAATTCATGGGAGTACAAAATTCTTCATGTTCAAATTGTGGTGAATGGCACATGTGTGCATGGTCATTAGGGTTTATAAAAGATTGATCGCAACCCTCAAAGGATTGATTATGGTCCCAATGACTACTGGCCTCACAATTTATGGGAATTTCATACCTTGGATTTTCTCTAGATTGTCTAAAATTATGCAAAATATGACAATTCTCAACAGGGTGGTCTAAACTACCACATGCGGGACATGCATAAATTTCAGTATGCCTAAGAAAATTAAATGTGACAGATTTTTCATGTGATTGCATTTCTAAAGATGCGATTTGAGCTTCTAATTGATCCACAAGAGATGATTGTGCGAGTGAGGCATTAGAAAAATGTTCATTTTCACGTTGTGGTGAATGATGCATGTATGAATAGTCATTAGGGTTCATGTATTGAGGCTCAAGACTTTGAAAATGTCCATAATAATTCCTATGATTATTGACATCATGGTCTATTGGAGGTTCATAACGTGAAGTATGTCCATAAGCAAGTTCTTTAAGGGATTTGTTGTAATCCCCAATTGTAGACAAAAATCTAGACATGATTGGGCTCAAAAGCTAAGTAAAAATATTACAAAGCCCACTTTTTGGTTTTTAATGGGTTTGGATTTTTGGGAAAAATTTGGTTTTAATGGGAGACATTTGGTTTTGTTGGGATTAAAAAGAAACCTTGGTTTTTTAGGGAAAAAGAAATTTGGTTTTTGATGGGCTTGAGAAACTTTGGTTTCTATTTGGGCTCACAGACTAGCCAAAAGACTAGGCCCAAATGGGTGTTTTTGATTGTGGCGCTTTTGAAAATTTTGCCTAAAATAAGGCCCACTTGGGCTTGGAATTTGTTTTTCAAATTTGAGTTGGGTTAGGCCCACAGTTATAACAGTTTCAGTTTTTAAAACCACATTTTTTTACAAACTTTGTGTTGGGCTAAGCCCACAGTTCAAGAGTCACAGTTTACACAAGCCTACAGAATTCTTGAACAATAAACCTAAAAATTGAAAACAAGCCCACAATTCAATCAAATTACAAACCCAATAGAAATTGGAAGCCCACAATTTGGGTTCACTTAATGGGTTTAGGCTTACCCCTTTTTGGCACAGCCCAGTTGGGCTTTCTTAGTTGCACAACCCAGTTGGGCTTGGTTCACAGCAACAACAACTTCAGCATCCTAGTTGGGCTTTGGCAGCAACCTTGGCAACAACCCAGCAACTTAGCAACAGGTCAGGCTAGCAGGTATCAGGAGGGGCAGTTCAGCAGCAACTCAGGGGCATCCTTAGCAGCAGGAGGCTCTCAGGCACAACAGCAGCTCCACCAGCACTTGCCTTGGCAGCAACAGCAGCAGACAACAAGGAAGAAAAGCAAAGAAAAAGAGATAAGCACAGCCCAAGCTGGGAGCACTGAACAGCAGAAAAAAAGTAAGATGAAAGGAATACACTAAATGCAAAATGCTTACACTAAGATGATTACACTAAATGCAAAAACTCCAACTACACGACACCAAGTCCCCGGCAGCGGCGCCAAAAACTTGGTAGGCTGGGAAAGATGTATGAAATAAGAGTATATGAGAAGCCTACATGGTTATACCGCAAGTGCACGGTGTCGGTTGTAGCTTGTGCAAATACGGGTCTAATCCACAGGGACTAGGGTGTGAGTTGAATTTTCCTAAGCAAATTCTCTGAGCAGTGAACTAATGAAGCAAAGAGTGACAGTGGTAAATGACAGTTACAATGGCAATGAGCCAAAGGCAGTGAAGTATAGAATTTAGAAGCAAACAGTGAAACAAGAATTTGGAAACAAATGTAAACAAAATACCAAGGTCTTTGAATCCACCTCTAACTCACACTGATTATTCATCACTAACAGTAACTTTGTTTTTCTATAACCACTAGCAAGAGGGATGTCAATCCTCTATATAGCAAGGGTCATTTTGATATGAAATCTCCTATCACAACTAAGCTACTCCTCCTAAGGATTAACTGTCTAGTTAAAGCACAATCAATCAAAAGAACAATATATAAAATTAAGCATGAGTTGCAGTTCAGCAACACTAGATGATTCTAACTACAATGGATGCCTGACATCCAATGTGAAAGGCTAGTGTTGAAGCCCTAAGATGGAGTTTCACTATGAGCATTTAAATACATCATGGCTACTGACAAGAACATGAATAACAAATGTTAAGCTAGGGTTTCATCTCAACCCTAGCAAGAGGAATTAGAACATTAAAACAGAAATTGAAAATCAAACAGAGAATTAAAATTGCATTGAAATTGAAGTTTAAACAGAAATTAAACTACATAGAACCTTGAGGGCACTGGCTAGTCCATGCCTCTATTGGCTTGCTCTGGCTAACCCAGGCATGCCCAAAACATTACACCCTCACTTTCTATTTATATCAGAACACCCAATTAGGGTTTTTACAACAAACCCCCAAATTTAACAAAATTAGGGTTTATAGGAATTTGGGGAAAACTCACCGTACCCTCTGAATTTGATGTCCCCTCTGCAATTGAGCGCTGACCCATGCTTCAACTTGCTTCTGCTACTCGAACGCTGCTCCAATTTCCTTCTTCTCTCCACTGTGAAACCCTAGTTCCATCTCTGTCTTGGATGTAGCACCTAAGAGTGGTGGGTGCTAAGAACAAGAAGGAGAGTAACTAGGGTATGGTTGTTCTGATGATGGTCGGGCTGGGGAGGTGATGGTGGCGATGGGTGAGGTGAGGTCTGCAATTGTCGGGGGAGGAAGAGGTTTTTGGGGAAATGGAATTTTGGGGAAGAAGAAGGTGGGTGTTTGTTTTGGGTCGATGAGTTTGATGCTTAGGTGTTGAGCGGGGGCATCCACTTTGATGATTTGCGAAGCTCAGCCGTAGGATGATGAAATGAATCGGACGGCAAGATGAGAACAAGCTTTGACCGACCGTTGGATGATGAATACATTAAAAATGACAACTGAGATTAGAATTAGGTGTTGTGGTGTTTGACAGGATCTTCAAGTTTGATGTCCAGCAAAGATGCGCCGTAGGATGAAGAGATGATGACTCGAATCTGACGGCTTAGAGCTTAGGCGGGTATGTATATTGGAAATGGGTTTGGGTAAGGGTTTTGGACCTTGGGTATGCCAAGCCCATATCTTCTTTAAGAACAATTTTTCCTCTTCAAGCCCACTTCTAATTGATCCGGCTCTTGCAAACATCATTCTTCGCTTCCTTTCTGCGGGAGTCTTTGCCGTTTCTTTGCTCTTTTCGCTCCGTGAGTTAACCAGGCTTTATTTAGTACCTAAAAATGCAAAATTAATTGAGAAAAGTATTTATTCTTGAAAACAACGAAAACACAGAATATGGGATAAAATGGAGCGTTAGTGCACAAATGATGAGTTAAATGCCAATAAAAAGGTGCAAATATATACA
>NW_020620603.1:381045-381515 GCF_003573695.1 Papaver somniferum | reverse complement strand
ATTGATTGCTTGGCCCTCTCGGCCAAGGTAGAATCTTGTGAACAAGTATATGCTAGGTCCATGGAGAATTTTTGAAAACGAAAGGTTCCATATACATACATTAGGAAAGCTAGAAGAAATCCTTTTTCCTCAAAACTTTATAAAATAACCTACTTCTGCATACGTTTAGTTCTGCAGTGGTCCACCTCCCAGCCACGGTAATCGATTCATACATCGAATTTTTATCATAAAAAAGGTCATGAGGCTCCATGTGTGTTTGGAGATGCAATTTATATGCTTCTCTTTGGAGCTATTCATATTATGTTTTCTCAGATACCCAATTTCTATGGCATGGAATGGCTATCCGCAGTTGCAGCCATGATGTCTTTCTCCTACGCCTCGATTGGATTTATTCATCAGCATGACTATTAGCAATGTAACTAAAGGAAGGGTGAAAACGATCCCCTAATAGACTAACTCTATAAGTGAGG
>NW_020620603.1:313404-381035 GCF_003573695.1 Papaver somniferum | reverse complement strand
TGTGCCTATACACCATCTACAATGAACACATAAAACATCATAAGCAATCATGATCTCAATCAAACAAAGGGTCTCAAAGGAATGATTTTATCACAAATATGATTCAAACAAATAAAGGGGTTCCTTAATTAAAATCACAAATCCAAAACCCCCAATTAGCTAATTTTCATCATAATTTATCCCAAAAGTATCCAATTTTAGTCAAAGGGAGCTAATTTCAAGTTAGGTTGTGTATCAGAAATAGAAAGATATGTAACAAACAGAGATGAATCCACAATATATAAGCTAAAAAAGAGATCTGAAAGCGAGAGGAGAATGTTTTGGTATTATACCTTTGCGAAGTTCTTCCTTCTTCTTCTTCCTTCCCATTGCAAAGAGGATGAGAGAGAATATAATGGTCGTTAATGGCTTCTTTCTTCTGTAGGGCCTGTGGGTCAAGTTTATAAAAAACAAGCGATTCGAGGGCCAAGGCCCAGTCTATTCTTTCTGTATTTTTTACCGTATATATTTTTTTTTAGGTAATTGCAAAAGATAAGCGACGCTACCATGTCTCAGGAATGCATAATAACAAAGTGAAGACGCAACTTTAGGCTGTTTGATTTTGCACCCATTTCCTTATATATGATCTGACGGCATTTACATTCGTGGTCATTCTCCACTAATATAGGTGCTTAACATAGTAAGCAAATTGAATACAAAAAAGAAACAAAAAACATAATAAGCAAATTAATTTAAATACCCTTAGTTCTACCAGAAATGAAATTGATTCCGCCGCCGCCTCCTCCTCCTTGAATTAGGGTTGTCTCTGGGTAATTTTTTTGATGGTGGAAGTTTTCTTTCTTACTTCAGCTGCTTTTCAATTCCCATCAGGTAATCCAAATCCAATTTCTTTCTTTTGCTGTTAGTTCCAGTTTCAAAAATGGCATCTTTAATGGTATTGCTGATTCCTTTATTCAATTAGGGTTTCTCAAAAAAGAATACAGGAATTTTGGAGGAAATTTCCATACTTGAGCTGGTATCCAGGTAACCTCGTATTCCAATTTCAATTTTTTCCTTTTACGAGCTCTTACTATGTTTTGTGCAATTTGGGTTGCATTACATATATATATATATATATCTATGTCATCAGATCAAATCGGAATAGAATAACCGTTGTATTCTTATACTGTAGGAAGCAACTAGAAGCTAGCTCCATCAATAATTATTTATTTTAAGTTATGTCGAAGATGAATGTCTCACAACCCCTGCAAATTGGTTGTGGTGGTGAGGATATAACCACCAATACTACTGGGACAATGATTGAGATGAAGCAGGAAAGATCATATAAGAGAAAAAATTGTGGTGGTGATACAACAAATACCCCAACAGTGATGAAGAAAAGTAAAGTCAGTGGTGCTACAAATACTCCAACAGTGACGGAGACGAAGAAAAGACCTTATAAAAGAAAAAATTGTGGTGATGCAAATACTTCAGCAATAATGGATATCAAGAAGAAAAGACCTTATAAAAGAAAAAACTGTGGTGATGAAAATACTTCAACATTGATGGAGACAAAGAAAAAAAAAGATTGTGGTGGTGATACAGCAGATACGTCGACAGTGATGAAGAAAAGTAAAGATTGCGGTGGTACAAATACTCCAACAGTGATGGAGACAAAAAACAGACCATATGAAAGAAAACATTGTGGTGATGCAAATACTTCAACGGCGATGGAGGCATGTAGAAGAAAAGATTGCGGTGGCGATACAACAAATACGTCAACAGTGATGGAGACCAAGAAGAAAAGAGCATATAGAAGAAAGAAGTGCCTTCCTCATGATTTAATTGTGGATGAAATATTAACCAGGCTTCCAGTCCAGACACTGCTGACGTCCGTTCTGGTATCCAAACTCTGGTATAACTCCATTCATAATGATCATAAACGCTTAACTTATTATCATTTCCTTGAATCACAGAAACACCCCCAAGTTATCCTTAGCCTTTTGAATGTTAGGAATGGGGTTAATAAAAACACGGGTGAGCCTGAGTATGGGTGTCACTTCTTCAAATTTAACACTAGAATTTATGGTACTGAAAATATTGTGAAGTTTGACAAGTTTCGAGGTTGTGTTTTTGATCGCGGTGTATATGAGATGGTCGGTTACCGTCATGGTCTACCATGTGTGGCTGCAGTCGGTAAATACTCAACTGGTTACATGATTGTGGACCCAAACAGGAAAGACTTTCTCTCTATCTTTCATCCAGTTAAAGTTGGGAAATGCACCACCAATGCACGCACCATCTGTCACGGATTTGGGTTCGATTCCTCAACGAACAAGTACAAGTTGGTAAGTTTTTTCTCTACTGCGGAAAAGGTGCTTAACGCTGTGGTATTTACACTGGGAACTAAATCATGGAGAGATGTCACTGCTACGATTGTGCCGATATTAGGTCGTCCTATTAGACACCTAAGAGTGCGCACGGGTAGGGACAAATCAGCCATCTTCTGTACCACGAGCAGCAATGGATGTTTGGTCTGGAAGATAATTGCAAATTTGGTGGAAGCAAGATCTGACAATATCGAGCATGATTACAGTAATATGGATGGTAATGAGTTGGAGATGCTACTGTCGTTCAATCTCCACGACGACAAGTACCAGTTCATTCAACTGCCAGCCAAACGCACTACTGGAGAGCAACAGAAGCACCCACTTGCTGTTTTTCCTCGTCTTCTGGAGTTGAAGGGATTTCCTTGTAAGCACTTACATGATGATTATCCTCATCTTTTGGAATTCAAGGGATCTCCTTGTATTGCACGTTTTGAAAAATTACCAACGAAAGGAAGTGATGATTCTCATCGTTCCCGTGATGATCATCCGAGTCGTACTAGATGCTGCTGTTGTAGTAAAGTTCATTTGTGCCTATTGAAGGAGGAAGGGTGGGTTCAGGAGGAGAGTTTTGATGTTTGTGTAGATTCTAATCTCACATGGTCAAGGGATCTGGCACCAGATCCCTGCTGTTTTTGCTTCGACGCTATACCTCCTACTCGCATATTCAGTTTCTCGGATCAGATGTTTCTTTACTGGTTCAACGGGAAGCATCTTCAAGTTTACAATCTGCGTTCTAAAAAGCTTCAGCTTGTACTGCCTGTTCATCCTAAAGAGGCTGATGTTTTTGGAGCAAAGAGGATAGAACCCCAGCACATTTATTATTGTTCCGATGTTTTTAGTTGGTTAGATGATGATATTTCTTTCATCAATCAAGATTTCCAGCTGCACTGTCATGAGGACAACTTTGTTTCTCTACAAACCTTCATACCGGAAGGAGTGGAAGGAGTTGATGTTGATGGTTTCAGTGAGTCGGATTTGGATAGATGTTCGGCTTATGTGCTTATCCACAGAGGCTCAAAAGTGTATTATCCTTCTTATTAGTACACATATCTCGGTAACTGACATCAGTTTACTAGATTAATTCAGTTTTCTCAGATCAGATGTTGCTTTACTGGTTTAACGAGGATTACCTTCCCGAAATGCGTCAGCTTTTACTGCCTTCAAACCTAAAGAGGATGTTGTCTTTGGATCACTTATTGCTCGCGATGAAGACATTTATTGCTCAAATGTGGATCACTGGATTGTCAGCTGCGCTGTCATTAGGAGAACTTCCTTTTGTCTGCAAACCTTAATACCGAAGGGAGTGGAAGGAGTTGATGCTGATGTTCTCAAAGAATTAGATTTAAAGCGAGAAGGCTCTCCATGTTGGGGGATATCTGTTTATCAACAGAGGTTCAGAAGTGTTTTTATCCTTCTTTTAATTAGGTACATGTATGTACTATCTTATCTTGGTAATTGTCATTGGTTTACTAGATTTATTGGTTAAGATTTAGAGTTACTGTCATGCTTTATTACTAGAATCCTGAATTAGACATTAGATTATATTCGATGAGCATATCCAGTGAAATCATCAAAAACTTCAATGATGTATATCTTGAAAGTTAATTTAATCTTTTCCTCGAAAGGGTGATGAGTTCAACCAGGAAGACTCGATAATGAACTTTCCCAAAATCATGTATGCATAATTATGGTTCAGTATTTTTGTTAAAGTTGATCTTGGTCCTTTTTGGTTGCCAATTTTTTCAGTAAAACTTCAAGTAATCCATTAGCCTTGCTTGAAGTAATTTTTTCAGTAGCTTGAAGGAGCTAGAAGCGTGGAAGTAGAACTCATAGTTTGCTTGCTGTTTTTATGTTTTCTTATCTTGTTGCATTGCTTGTTAGTCTGTTCGACAGTTTTACTTTGACTACTAGTAATTATTGTAGCATTTGATTAAGTGTTCTTAGGTCATAGTAGGTCATAGAATTGCTGTTTTTACCAGTTTTACTTTAGACTGGTAAATGAGAAGCTCTGAGAAATAGTCCAAGTGGGGATTTTTCCTCCAGTGTTGAGATTGAAGAACCTCATCCCAGCAATCTTGGGAAGCAGGATAGGGGAAACCGGTGGCTGCGAGACTGATCGTCCTAATGTGAGATGCATTTTTTCATCCTTTTTTTTGATAACATTTCACCTGTATTTCGCGAGCCAACGGGAAATAGGTTACTGGTTCTTCGTTCAGTTCCTTTTTGTAATGTTATCATGGTAGTCTAGTCATGCTTTGGACAGCACATAGGACATGTCAAGCTAAAGGACATGTCATGCTTTCACTCAACCTTATCTAGCATTAACCTTAAACTAATCCTTAATAATATATTATATAATTTTCTCGTGCATCTGAAACAATTATTAACGGTTTTATGGAGTTTAAATCTCTTAAAATCTTGCTGCCTTAAATATCTACTCCACATCACAATTGATTGTATTTGTAAAATAGAGATAGAAGTTCGATACCTTCTACAGTAAATTCTATAAGTCTATAAGAAATACGCCTTGGCTCTGGTAGCTAGTACATTCTTTGTATCATCCATCAACGTCGATGAGAATGCCCCTGAGAGAATACCGTCAGGCCTAACCATATTCACGCCTAACCATATTCACGTAATGTACTTTCTTTTTTTCCCTAACTTATTAGGCACACTCGAAAATAATATACGAATTTGTATAGTATGTTTAGTGTACAAACTTATTTTTAAATTGTCTTATGACCTAAAGATTTGTACTACTAAACTCGTAAAACCCAAAAAATCTACCAATTTTATTAAACAATCGAAGCTCTATAACAATACTCTAAGAATTTTATCTTCGAAAAAACAACTAATATATATAAGTAAACCGAGGGCTGGAGACTTAAAACCAGAACACCATAACAAATCTTATAATGTTCTTAAATAATTGCAACTTTTAAAATACCAAGCAAACTTACTCGTAAAAAAATATTTAATTAAGATAAATAAGTAAACCAGGGGCACCGAATTTGAAACCAAATCACCGTAAACTTTTATTCTGCTATTCACCATAGTTATACTCATGGGTTAAATTATTGGAGAACATGGTCTATAAACCTGGATATTTCAGAATGAATTTGGAAAACCATTCTTTCTGATGACAGTAATTTTTAGTTTTGATGGTCCATAAGTTATATCGAAATGCCAACATACGTAGGGTTTTCATTTTACTCCTGATCTCAAATAAAATCATGCATTGTGCCCAGTTATCGTTTATGTGCATCGCAAAGTAAATTTTGAATGGAAATTGATATCTAGTAATTAAGTGGTATTGTATATTTTGATTTCATCACTTTGCTCCCTATTATTAATTTATTCCCAGCAGCATCTCCAGTTAGAACTTCGCCCCAATTTATTTCATGTTCTTCCAGCTGTGTTATAATCATTTATGTTCCTTTTACTATGCCTTGTCCCCCATAAAGGTCATTTGGGTTATCCAAGAGAATAATTGATAGTTCAACCTTCAATCGTATCCCATAATGCGGGATGCGCGTCTATTCAGGTTTGTTTAGAAATTTTACTGGATACAAATGCACTAGTTATGTGTAATTATCAGTAGCAAAAAATATATAGTCTTTACTTAGGTACATATATGTTCCTCACCTGGAAACAATGATTTCGTGCGCTTATTTATTTCGTTAACCGTGTCATCTTGAAGGGATACAATACCCGTATGAGCGGGGTACTGCTTCTTGAACTTATGCCTCATGCAATGTTTATATGAGACTGCGATTAATGCATCGAGAAGCTCATTCACAGTTCACAGAAATAGATGTCCCGTTTCTTGAGCAGTAGTTGCTGCTGGAATGAAACTTAAAAGATCCCTCTAGTATTGATTTTCTGACAGACCTGTGGTTCAATATAAACAATACATACATCAACACGAAATGAAAAACACAACATGTCCATCATATATTCAATGGCATCAATATGATTAAATCACACCAAAGGAACATAAATCTTAAAAAAAAAACTAACCTTGCGTTGCAACCGGGGGACGAATACTCTGTAAGGAACTCATATGTGTGCAATGTACTGGTATATTTCCTTACTATATATAATTCTCCAGCAGGGATTATAAACGGTTAATTTTATATTATATATGGAATAATTAATTATAAGAATGACATGAAACTTAATTAGTTTAGGAGTTGTAGATTTGTATGTTCTGATTATTAAGGCTATGTGGGTTGCATGTAGTTTCCTATGGGAAAATATTAGCAACGCATGACTTCAAAAATTTATAATCAAGTAGTGATAAAGCACAATCAAAACCTATATACCATTTTTTCCATTGATCTTTAGTATCTCTCGCTAATCTCACATGTCTCCATTTTACAATTCCACATGTGTGATTTCCAGTTCAATTAGTGAATGACCACCACTCATATTATCAGTATTATGTAATTGTCACCAACTCTTGCAACCCTCGGGTACACTTAAACTGAATTAATTAGTGAAATATGTTGTCATGATACTTGAACACTGGTAAGTCATTTTGAATTTGTTTTTTTTTTATTTCCTATAAACCTTGTTACTCTAAAATCCTAAACCTGTTATTCTATATCTTGAACACTGGAGGCTTGTCAACCGGTAACATCCAGCACTCTTTCTTTTTCTATATAGATTATATACGCAGGAGGGATGCCATTCAAACAATGTTTGCACATTCTGAAAATGACCTATTGATTAACTATAAATCAGCAAAGAAAAGTGCTTGCATATACTGGTTACCTATATGCATATATATATATATATATCAACTATTGTACGTGTAAAAAAATTTAACTCTAAAACCGCAAAGAACAGTGCTTGCAGATACTGGCAATGACCGATAGATGCTAAACAGATCCATCTTGCATGGTATTTCAATGAAAACCAATATTAAATAATTAAGCACACGTCCAAACAGTAACTTTTTTCTCCAAAATGCTGTAAAAATATAAACCTAATGGATAAGAATTACAAATTGTTTAATATCTTTCATATTAATCCTAAAGCCCCGCAGAAAAAAAAATCATCATGTTGTACCAAACAACTCCACACCGCTTCAAAAAAAAAACTCCACTGTTATATCACAGTCATCATCATCTCTCTAAACTTCATAAATTTATCTCGTTCATTCATCTGCAGAATGCAATGCACACATTCATCAATACAGTTGTACTAAGGTTAAATATAGTAAGTCATTTTACCTGAAGTAGATACCAAGGTACATCTCCAACGTAATTTTCGTGATATTTACTGCAAGAACCATGATTTCCCACATATTCTACTTTCTTGTTGCAAATTTTGGAAGCCAATATAGTACAAATCATTTTTTTCTCAGCAGTCCAATAATCTCTGCTTCACAAAAGCATTTTGTTTTGCATTACATAAATATAGTTTTGTTGTATGTCCACTGGCTATACAGATTGTTGGCTCGCATTCCGTATTTTTATTGTACTGGCTAAACACAGTTTTGTTGTATGTCCAATTTTCAATCACTTCGAACAAAGTACTTTATGTTTTCATAAGGATTCTTTTCTTCCACCGGATATTCTTTGCCAACCTCAGAAGACTCTGAAACAATTCTATAAAAAGTAAAAATAAAACGTGTTAGCAACAACTTAAAGTAAAACGTGTTAGCAACAACAATTCTATGCATTTTGAATTTTTATCTTTTAAGACATACTACTTACAACCCCTTGAGTTCATTCACTTGATCAATGGAATTGTCGATTGGTGTGGCGGGGCTTCTCCCCGCACCCGTTGTCCAGATGTATTTAAATATGTTCATAAAAATCTTGATTAGTCCGGTTATATCTAATGGATATAAAAGTTTAATGCCTCAAACTATTTTCTTAGTAATTAATATGCTATCGGTATAGTTTAAAATAATTTATGCACAACGAAAGTATGAATCCTAGATACATCTTTTATGTACACCTTCGACAATAGCAACTAAATCAAATTTTATTTGGTATCCAAGCCGGAAAGGAATTTCAAACGTCATTGATTGATTAGTTACTAGCCTATTCACCATCGTTCATCCCGAACCATAGCATATTAATTCTGTTATATGACCGGATGACCCTCTTCATGGGTTTGTTTTCTATTTCTCCACCAACAATCTCAGCTGATGCACCTTGATCAAAAACAGCATGATCAAAATACCTATATTTTCCGTGTATATGCACGAAAAGAAAAACATAAGAGATGCTCATGATATGTGAAAGAAAGTTTAGAGAGATCAGAGATAGTTGGGCAAGTTTAATAAATAACTTATTCTCCTATTCCAAGAGATGTTCATGATAGTGTATAAATTTTCCTTCCCAAAAAACTGTGTGCTAATCTGTTTTTCGAGGAGGTAACTTATTCTCAGCCTATTCCAAAATACATGCGCACACTTATCAGTTTCTTTGCTTTCTCATTAATATTACATCCAAAAATGCTTCCAACTGTTCCATCTGTTGGACAAAAAATAGCACATTCAAACTCATTAAGCTAAATTAACATAAGACAAAAAATTTATCAACACTAAGATAAAAACATTTAGCATATATTGCATCGATTTCTTTGACCATTCAGTACCATCAAATGTAACTCTTTCACTCAAATAGTTGTTATACCCTTGATGATGATGTCAAATCAATGAATCAGGTTGCTAAGAAATCATATATGTGATCATAAATTATTCCCTGAAGATGTCTGAGTTGGCCATACTTCAGTGACCGGGGTCAGGGACGTTTTTTTTCCATACTTTAGTCATTTTTGGAATTTCCACGTTGAACATATATTTGATGGGTCCTTAAAATTTTTATAGCTTATACATTTAGCAGGGTTATTTACTACATGTATATATACCCATGAATTGTATGATAATTGTGTAATCTTGTCACTAAGGTTATATTACTTTATTTGTTGCTTAATACTCCCACTAAGTGAAGGAATGTATTGTCTGTGTAATCTTGTCAATTGTAACAAAAATTACGATTTTTTTTCGTGTTTAAATACGTTTTGTTTTTGAGCAAATGTGCAATCCAGGTTTCGCCATATATTTGTGACACCAAACGCACGTGATGCAACACGTTGATTATTTAGCTAGACACTGGAGAAGTCTGGAGTCATGCTCCTAGAGAAGGTTAATATAAGCATCAAAGAAAAAAGTTGATTCAAATATCAAGATAAATTAGCTTTCGACAATTATCCCGTGTATAAAAAAAGGCAACGAATTTAATAAAAAAATGATGCGTGTAAATATGTTCAATTGTTCAAAGTACTGATCTGATCATTAGCTTACTACAGATCACCCAAGAAATTATCGCCAAACGGTACAAATGTCGTTAATATTCGTCAACTGCAAAGAAGTTCGTATTGAATATTTAAATGTAAATTATACCACATAAAATGCAGTTGTTTGAAGTTTTAATAAAGAGAAAAAATGTGCACCATATGAGTTGTTTCCTTGTCAAATAGTGTGAAATGCAAGTCACTGATGAAATTGTACAGTGAATAGTGACCCATACCGAAGTTGACAATAACTTAAACTCAAAATAATTTATGCTACTTCCATAAAGCACTTCACTAAGAAAATGAAATGAAACAACTATCACTGGCCTTTGCATTTGGATATTTATGACCATGCCTATAATATTCTGTCATGGATGCAGCTTACTGGAATCTAACTTATGCATGATAACCTGCAGACCAGAACATGAAAAACATAAAGGGTATGGTTTATAGATTTATATCAGTAGGAGTTCAGTGGATGTCAGAAAATAGGTGACATCTTCCAACATCATGCATAGTTAATATTTAAGCTAGAACCAAACATCACCTTCAGGTCATCTTTAATGTGTCTACAGAAAAATTAACAAACCTGACATCGGATCATCCTGAATTGAAAAATCTCATTCCATAAAACGCAAAAACAATTAGATAACTGATAATCAAGAAACAAAATAAAAACAAAAAAGAGGCTAGAGTACATGCAGGAAGGGTATAAAGAAATTAGATAAAATAAGAAAAAGAACGGAAATGAAAGAATTACCTCAGATAACGATAACCTTCAACCGTTGCATCCATCCTCCAGTGCAACCACAAAAGTGGAACTTGATGAGGAGTAATAAAGAAAAAAAAAATGCTGCCGCTAATAAAAGAGAAAATTAGGTTTCTAGAATGAGAACATAAATTCTTTTTTTTTCTTTTGCCTTAAATAACAAAAAGGTGACGTATTTCACCATGATTACGGAAGAAACGGAAACAAATCTCGAACTTCTAAAATTAGCTAAATCTCTCACCAAAAATACAAAGTACTAATATCCATACTTAAAATACATACTTTAATTATCACTATAATTTCAGAATTTTACGACATAATAAGAAAATGCATATCTATATTTACTCTTAAAAACATCAATATAAATATATATATATATATAGTATATATATAAGATTATTTCAAGTTTCCCTATAAAACACCAGAATATCTTAAAAAATAAATATATGTTGATCGTGGTTTTTAAAAATAGTTTTTTTCTTTATTTAAGTAAACTAACAAAACTAAATCTGGATTTTTTTAATATTTACGGGATTATTAGCCAGAAAAAATATGGAAAAAAATATTTTTTTATAAATTTGTTTTAAATTCTTTTACATAACTCGGTTTAAGAATTAATTTTAGTAATTCTTCTTATTAATCCGACAATTGAGATTTTATTAAAAGCTAGTAAACGGGGTGTAAGAATATTAAACGCTATAACTTAATTTTGAGCCTTAGATCGAATCAATCCTATTAAAAATTAACGGTCACGAAATATAAGGGGGCTAACTTGATTTCGGCCAATCAGGAGCAACGGTTCCGTTCACCGACCAATGGGAGGGAAGGTTTTTACAACTCTTGACGTGATGTGAGAGATGTGATTGGGTGTTTAGGTTGTTGATTCTCATTACCTCTACAAATGAGATACAACACACTTCAAGCCATGGGTTTACAAAAACGTACCAATGTGTGAGGAATAGGACAAAGATTCCTCAATAAAAGATGTTCGTCTATGTCTCTTATACAACATACCAAAAGGGCGCATCAATCAGACATACGAGCTGAAAGATATGGCCTTTACCGTCAGGTCTACGAAATCTGAAAAATTTGTACGGGATTACAAATTACAAATGTGCACGCTTCGTTGGATGATCTCTACAACTCCAAATTGAGTGGTTATTTTCTCATGTGATAACTCAGTCTCTTAGCTTCAAAAATTGGGGTCAAGCATCGAATTCCGACGTCGTATGAGGTTCCTACAGCTTCCAGAGCGTACAACATGCAAGCATCAATTCTTGGACGGGATTCATAACTTCCACAGTCGATCATTCCACCATCGCTAACTCCTTCATCAAGGTACCTCCAACTTCGACCACCTAGGTCTTTACATCAATTTTTCTACCCGGGTCCTCTATCTAGGTCTTGCCATAAGAAGGGAAAATGAAAGAGAGATTCAACAAAATACTAGGGACTGACGGTCCACTGATCATGACGATCAACTTCACAATCCAAGACTCGTGGTGCCGGGCTCTCCAGTGCTGATAAATCATAGTAAAAGGAATGCTACCACCGGAACATGCCACCATGGTCATTACATCATCCCCTCTTGAGAGCAACCTCAGTTATGGTCCCGTGACCAGGGTTTCAGAGATAATGTTTCTACGACTGACAGAAACAAGATGGCACTGCAAGCACCATGCTCATGTATCAATCAACGGGTCCTTCTATCAAATGAATCAATGAAATTAAATCCTTCATCAACTGTCCAAGACACAAGTGAAAGGTATAAAGACACAACAAGAGTGTTTTACAACAAGCTCGTCTGAGATGATTTTACACTGTCCCGCACAAAGCAGCAAGCTTGGGAAAATTGGTGAATAATACAGGGATTGGTCATGTACCATTATCTTCGTATGGATGCTCTCTACAACATATCCAAAATTCACAATAATTGGAGAAACGAGCGAAGAGTTGTGGCAAAAACATTGGACCACATGCCAGCTGAGAATTTTCTGAAGGTCTCCTGGAAGTTTACTGTTTCGTCTATTTCGGATCCTACACATGCTCAAAAGTCAAAAAGCTTCTTTGGAAAAGTTTGGAAATTTCCTGGGCATGAGGATACATGGTAGACCGCGAAAATACAACATCGGACGAAGATTCTACAATAATTTCAATGAAGACCTAACTTCTGAATTTTCTGATGACGAATTATGACGGAATTCTTCATTCATCCACATCTGAATCAGGAGCTACACCATCAACACAAAGCCGAACTTTATCTTTAGCCGATAGTCTCACCTGCTGAAGTCGGCGGTGCTTCTCTGATGAGGGACGACTCCCTGATGATCGAGAGACATACAACGCGTCGTACTTCCAGCGTCTCTGAAAGTCCGATTCACCTCGGCATGAACATCTGCAAAAGTCTTAATATTTTACTTAATACTTTTGAGCGTTCCCGGAAGAGCCAGAAGAGTGGTAGTAACCAGAAGTCACCATTATCTGAGGGGAAATGCATGGAGTCATGAATATACCAATAACAAACACGCAACAAAAATGTTAATCCTCAACTCTTACCTATTTACGGTTTCACGAACTTAGTGATAATAACGTAAAAACCTCGAAAAACTTGCTCGCTTCTTCAAACTTGCCAAGACGAGCAAAATTCATCATTTAAAATCAACACCTGACTTTTCATGAAACTGTGAATAATTCACATAACCTTTCATGTGAACATTCGTTGATTTTCTACATGTGTGCATACACTATGAAATCGCCAAACTCATACATACATTATTTCATCACGTATACAATTGCTTGCTTTCAGCAATTGCTCAAAAATCATAAATTGATTTTCATGACACCGTGAACAACCCACATAAATTTTTACTGAGTGAACATCCACTGGTATTCCAAAAATTGGGCAGACATCCATTCCACAACTGTGAAAACTCACATACAAACATTATTTCACCGTGAATAATTGACTACCTTCAATAGTTGTTCAAAATCAAAACATTGATTTTACAAAAAAAAAAATATTTTTTAATGTGAAACTCACGTAACTTTGAAAATATGTGTATATATTTTTGCTCCCTCTCGCGAGCATCCGTCTTTGAAACGAGAGCATCTCTTCAAAAATTTATGAAGGCTCACATATCAAAAATAAAAGTTTTCATGAAAGCTCATACACAAAATTTATTACTAACAGACACACGTCTATTAAAAAAAAAACTTTTCTCTCGTACGAGCATCCATATTTGAAACGAGAGTTTATTCCATTTTTGTGAAATCTCACATATTTAAAGAAAATATATTTTTTGATTTCGTGAAAGCTCATAGACAAATTTTTTTTATCATTGGACTCGGGTCTATTTTGTTTGTTTGTTAAACTGACGAACGATCGAATGTCTGTTCCTAAAACAAGGATTTCTTTTTTGGGCTCGATCCCGTAAATCCTAAACCGACCAAAACTGAGCCTCCGGGCACCCAAATCAACAGTGCTTCATCTCTCCATACTCACGGGATGACACTCTATCACATTATCAGAGTCTTCACCCGAACACTTGCTCGTACATGACGACATTGGAGCAAATCGGGGATTCTGAGAACACCTTTTTAGACCGAGTTCAACCACTGATCTTTCGTCTACTGAAAATCACCATCTAGTGCTTACTGCGGAACATGACTGTCCATCACTAAGCAGGGGACTTAATGTTGATGGTGGATTTTCAATAAAGGGCAAAACCGTAAAATCATGAGGCATGTTTTGACATGGCTTTCAGGCATGCAACGATTCATATTTTACGAAGCCATGATGAATATGTTTTCGAACATCCCCACTAGCTATGCGTTCGATCCCTGACATTTCATAATGACCTCTATGAAGAATAACATAATTGGGCGGTTCTCCGTAGATTGAGAGCTTAACGCCTTCAGGACGCCCGTGACACTCATTGTTCTCCGACTGCAGGAGAGAGACCCACCTCCGCATAGAAGAATAGTTGGGCGGCGGACGCCTTCAGGACGTCGGTGAACTCACCGTTCCCTGATTATATGGAGAGACCGTGTATAGATTCAGGCGGTTCTCCGTAAATTGATATCACTAATGCCTTCAGGTCGTAAACAACACCGTGACTCCCTGACTATGCACCATTCAGGATAGATGTGACGCTTTAGCTGGCTAATATCTTTTCTGCAATAGATTAATTCTACCGCGACATTCACCACTGAAATCCCAGAATAATATATTATTGCTCCTATTCCATGGTCTAATCCATGGCATTATCCCATGGAATGGCAATAAAAATTGCTCATATTCCATGGTCGGATCCACGGCCTGATCCCATGGAATGGCAATAACAATTGCTCATATTCCATGGTCAAATCCACGGCCTGATCCCATGGAATAGCAATAATAATTGCTCCTATTCCATGGTCGAATCCACGGCCTGATCCCATGGAATGGCAATAACAATTGCTTGGATTCTATGATTGAATCCACGGCTTGATCTCATAGAACGGAAATAAAAACAATTGTGCTATCTCATTACTCTGATTTCATGATTGAATCCACTGATCTCATGAAATGGTAATATATAATCTTAATTACTCCGATTCTGTGGTCGAATCCATGATTCCATGGGATGGTAATGCTTGCTTTATTATTCTGAATTCGTAGTCGAATCCACATCTGATCCTATGAATTAATAATAAACAGCTATTCATTTTATTACTCAGTTTCATGAATTATTCTCCACTGAATTTCATAAGTTAGTAATAAATACACAACAATCGGGCATTTGGACCATTGTTGTTGTATTTTTAACGTGGTAAATAAGAGTTCGTTGCTCGGACTTGAAAATTTTTAAAAACAAAAATGTATATACAAAATATGTCACAAATTGTTCGAGAGGTATTGGGACTAAGGACTTGGCCAATTCTTCATGCATGTGGTATATTTTATTTATTCTTAACAATTATCGCTCAAAACATAAATATATGGACTCTTATTTTGCCAAAATAGATTCTCAGAATATTAGTTATAAATCGTAAGCATGGGACATCAAACATTTAAGCAAGCATGCCGCATCAAATAAAATGATAACTAATTAATTAAAATCATTTTTCAATTTTAAATCAATGCAAAAGTCATAAAAAGAATAAATTAAATTTACCACAATGACAAAAATCGACTCCCTCCGTCATCCCAATGTTGGGTTTATCTCCTCATATTAATCATAATCTCAAAATATTTAATTATGGCTCAAAGGGTGTCTACAAGAAGATAAAACAATGAAACAGAAATCTGTAACAGCGTCACAGCGTTACAGACCGACTGTTTCAAGTCTCATCTGTTATGATGAAGATAAGCGTTATGAAGAAACTGTTACAGTTACAATATATGTTGCAAACGAGGATGAAGAAACTTTATAATGAAGATAAATGTTGCAAAATAGTTGAAGAAACTGTTACAAACTGATGAAGAAACCGTTGTCGTTTCCCTGTTCTTCACGGGCAGCAGGAGCAGCAGCAACAGAGTTCTGAAAACTCTTGATTTTTGCTCCTCTGGCCCTCCTATAGACTCCCAAATCTCTACACCTCTTATAAATGACCCAACCAATCTATTTATATAAAAAACACCGATTAAATCTCTCCCAAATCTTCCAAAATCTCTTCCTTTCTCTTCACGGCAAAGTTGCGTCAATTTCTTGTTTTAGAATTTATACGCGTTTCTGAGATTCCACACTTATCTCAAACTCTTCCTTAGATATATATGTATCTTTGGAAAGAGTTTTAGGTCTTTAGTCTCTCTAAAACTCCTAAAACAAGCTCAAAGGGACCGTTTTCCTTATTCACCTCTATTTCCTTTTTCCGACCATTCTAGCCAATTTGGGTGCGATCCAAAGACTTCACCAGGACTTTTTAGGCCTAAGGATTAAATCCAATCAATATCAGCCCTTTAGTCTCCAAAAAACTCGATCAAAACTCTAACCCTAAATCTGCCCTGAAGAGAAATATTTCCCGCCAAATTTTCTTTTTGAATTTGGGAAAGAAAGTGATTCCCCCTATCCTGTGTTGTTCTCCCTTTAGTACATGCCTAGAAATGGGTTACCCCTTATCCAAATAGAGAGTCCGAATAGCAAATGTCCTCCCAGGTGCCTTTAACAACTTTTCGAGCCAATTTCGCCGCAAAAGCTTATTTCTCCAAAAACACCTACAAATAAATAAAATAGCCAAATAAGTATAAAATCGAGCACTAACAATATATACAAATGAGATATATTAGACACATAAATGCGTCTATCAAATACCCCCAAACTTATTATTTGCTAGTCCCGAGCAAATCAAAACTAAAAAATAAAATAAAATCCTAACTCACTTTCGCAGGCATCGTCGATTGCATTTAGCGTATGCAATAATCCTTTAAACCCCTAGGTGGCCCTAGCGGCCGAGTTATAGTCTCGGGTGGGTTTACCAGAGGTGTACCCACAAAACTTTTATACTCCAGACCCTAACCATTTACGCAGAACCTTGGAAGGCACTAAAGAATCTCCTTGGTTGGCATACTTATTGACTACAGGAGGAAGTACCCTGATGCGAAATTCCAATTGTTGTACACGAGTTTGCACTCAAGCATACTAAAATTCATATAAAGTGACAGAGCTCTACTCATATAGTTTCTGGACATCATAAACCGGAGTCAACCAATCACATGGATAGATTAAGAAGATGGATGTAGAGAAAAACGTGGATGATGTTGACTAAGGTGAACCTATCCTAATGGATTGAGATACTGGTCTGGACTAATACCAACCCACTGGCATATACAAGGGAACCAGTGGTCGATAATCCTAACTCTAGGTCAACACAACTGGCATATACAAGGGTTCCAGTGGTCGACTTTATTGAATCTTATTCCGTTTTGGTCTAATGGTCTGGTCTCAATTTTTCTTTTTTTTTTCTTCACAATTTTTTTTTTGGTATCTCAGTCACTCTATTTAACCCTGGTAATGGTAAAAAGAAATAAAATAAAAAGAAGTGATCAGGATTCTTTCGATGTTTCCATCACGAGGATATGGCGAAACTACCATGTTTTTTTACTAACACCTGAGCTCTGTGCTTTTATGAATAGACTCTTCTAGATGTTTCCATCTAATCAGATTGGTTCCTCAACTCCTAAAACCAAAATGCTTCCATCCACTTAGATTGGTTAGTGCCGACCTTAGTAAGCATAAATTTCTAGGCTCTGGAGTTTATTTAATGCAACTAAAAAGCTTCTCCCATACCCCCAAACTTAAATCTAACATTGTCCTCAATGTTCTAAAGATAAAATTAAAAGCATGAACAAGGAGAAACTAGTACCATTCGAAGCAAAAGAGTTAAGGAAACATATTACCTGGTTGCGTGAGTTTGGGTTACCTCCCAAGAAGTGCTAAGTTTAAAGTCTTCATCCAGACTTAGGAAAGGATTAGTCAACTCGAACCGTATAATAGTAGCCGAAATAACTGCGGGTCTTCAAAACCAAAAAGAGCTGACCAAAGGAAACTGCAATAAACCAAGAAAGTGAACAAGACTAGCATTCCCTTACCTAGTTTCCTGATAATTATCGCTAATTGCGGTTCAGGTTCAGGTTCTATGAAAGAGTCTAAATATAATATTTTCATTGGCTGCGTTTCTTCATAGATGGGATCCGAATCTTTAGGTCCTAGAGTTTGTAAAAACTCAAATAAAAACTTAGAATCACGAAGTAATAACCTAAATAACTGAGGATCCTCTAAGTCAATCAGATTTGACTTACATAATTGACCACAATGAGAGTAGTGGTCATTCTTAGGAAAATGTGTCGATTCTATTAACCTAAAGTACTTAGGCTTAGTCTCAGTACTTAATATTCGACTCATTTTAAATATAAACGTTCCCACATTTGGAAGAAAACTATTTGGTGGGAAAAAAAATCGATCTGGGTATCAAAGCCTAGACAAACCACATCAACCAGAGGATGGGTTTCTAACGACTGAACTTCTTCTTGGACATCATTAGGTTACGGGAAACGTGTATGAAGATAATCTTGTAAAATGGTTGAGGCACATATGTTAAGTCCCAAGTGAGGGACCTTTCTAAGAGTTAAAGCAAACGGAGAATGATAATCACCCCCAAACTTAGAGTTTTCGGTGTCTCTAGTTAGACCTCTAATTATTTCTTGAATTTCCGTATCCTCAAAGTCCTTAAAATATTCAAGAGATTCTTCTAAGTTGTTATCAGGTAGTGCATCTTTACTCATCTCTTCGGGTATATCTTCTTCGTCTAAGACTATTGTTTCTAAGTCGCTAGACTCTAAAACAACATTTTCGGAATAAACCCGTTCCTCTAAACCACAATCAGCTTCGTAATCAAAAGGAAAAACTACATCGTCTAAAACGGTGGTATCCCTAATCAAATCCTCGTCCTTTTGAATAGGTGAATAATCATAAAATTTATTTGGATTTGATCTAGAAATAATATAATCACTATAAAGCTCAATTGGATTACTAGATTCCTGATCACTATGCCTACATATTTCAAATTCTTCATTACTACTATCCTCATCATCATAATAGTACGAAAATGGTTGAACCTCATCTAAAGTAGTGTTACCAATTCTAACCTCGTCATCCTGACTATGTAAATAACTATCCTCATTTTCAAAGGTATTATTGGAAACACTATATTGGAAATTAAGACTATCTTGAGCAGTTCTTTCCTGGGCTTCTAACAACATTTTTTGAGTCGACTCACATGACTTCCTGACTTGATCTAGGAAATAAGGTTCACACGTTGAATTTTTTTCGTCCATAACTAAATTATTCATTCCTGTTGAACTACGTGTTGTCGCAAGTAATTTTTGTGTTGACTCAGCTAACTGACAAGCAGACTCTAGTAAAGAGGGATTATAAGAATTTTGCTCGTATGACTGATGGTTGTGAGGAAAGTGATTGGGCTCACCATGGTATGAACCATAACCTTGAAAAGGTTGGCGTTCCCAACTACTATTCCCACCATGGTCATAAAACTGATGATGTTCATATTCAAATTCAGGTCGATACTCATTGTATTGGCTTCTATCATACCAGTTCGACATTCTTAATTGCAAGGGAATTCTACACAATCACAAATAAGGCCGACTCGACTTCACCAAAGCAAACCTAAATATTTCTAGCAAACAAAAAGCATGATGGCTCCACTCAGATTGTTTATAGACTAGATTCTATCTCTCGAAGGGGAATTCGTTACAGTTTGAGCAAACCCCTCTGGATCAATCCAAGCTAATGTGAGATGAAACTGAGGCGAGGGAAGCTCAATGGATCTTTGATACCCAAGGCCTCACCGGCGTTACAAGGCGGCTTGTTTCAACTCCCAGAAGTCATCATGAACTTTGAAGTTGCTTAAAAGGTGACCAATATCCTTCGAAAATTTTTCCTAACAAGCTCGATACCCTATAGGTCTCGTTTTAATCAAATTTTAAGCTTGGGTTCGCGTTAGGTTTTGTTTTCCTAAAGCGGGCAAGAAGGGAGCGGTGATGAAATCCAAACCCTTATCTTGTTTAGGCCAGGCCTTGCCCTTTACTAAGAACATAAAAGCAGTCTGGTTCGTCCTCAAACAATTATCACCTTAAGGAATACAGTAAACCCGTTTGCTGGAGATTCACGAGTGTTTCGATTGGACTTACCTCCCGTACCAGACGGGGGATGAACCGTTGAAGTCGACTCGGGCCACGACTCATATGTCATGTACGAACCCGAGGGGCCGAGACGATATAGTAATCGCCGTCCTTCCCTGCACACAGTTTATATTTAAGGGTACCCTTCCGTAGGGTATAAAAAATAATAATGTCCAAGTCCAAAAATAAATTCCAAAAATAAAAAGAAAAATTACAAAAAATTAAAACCTATTTACAGTTTCTAAAAATAAAATAAAATATTTATATACAAAAATCTTCTTCTTCACTCTTTTTGGATCCCTCTTTTGTTTCCTTCTTTGGCTTCGCTTTTGTTTTCAGCACTTTATCTTTCTTTCCTTAGCTCAGCTCCAAGTCTGAAAGCAAACAAAAACACCAAAACGGGTAAAAAAGAACAAAAATAATAAAAATAAAAATAAACCTAAAAAATAAACAAATCTATAAACAAGTCCCCGGCAGCGGCGCCATTTTGTTGTTGTATTTTTAACGTGGTAAATAAGAGTTCGTTGCTCGGACTTGAAAAGATTTAAAAACAAAAATGTATATACAAAATATGTCACAAATTGTTCGAGAGGTATTGGGACTAAGGACTTGGCCAATTATTCATGCATGTGGTATATTTTATTTATTCTTAACAATTATCGCTCAAAACATAAATATATGGACTCTTATTTTGCCAAAATAGATTCTCAGAATATTAGTTATAAATCGTAAGCATGGGACATCAAACATTTAAGCAAGCATGCCGCATCAAATAAAATGATAACTAATTAATTAAAATCATTTTTCAATTTTAAATCAATGCAAAAGTCATAACAAAAATTAATTAAATTTACCACAATGACAAAAATCGACTCCCTCCGTCGTCCCAATGTTGGGTTTAGCTCCTCATATTAATCATAATCTCAAAATATTTAATTATGGCTCAAAGGGTGTCTACAAGAAGAGAAAACAATGAAACATGAAATCTGCAACAGCGTAACAGAGCGTTACAGACCGACTGTTTCAAGTCTCAACTGTTATGATGAAGAGAAGCGTTGCAAATCTGAAGATAGATGTTGCAAACGAGGATGAAGAAACTGTTACATAAAAGTATATGTTGCACACGAGGATGTAGAAACTGTTATAATGAAGCTAAATGTTGCAAAATAGTTGAAGAAACTGTTACAAACTGATGAAGGAACCGTTGTCGTTTCCCTGTTCTTCACGGGCAGCAGGAGCAGCAGCAACAGAGTTCTGAAAACTCTTGATTTCTGCTCCTCTGGCACTCCTCTCGACTCCCAAATCTCTACGCCTTTTATACATGACCCAACCAATCTATTTATATCAAAAATACCGATTAAATCTCTCCCAAATCTTCCAAAATCTCTTCCTTTCTCTTCACGGCAAAGTTGCGTCAATTTCTTGTTTTAGAATTTATACGCGTTTCTGAGCTTCCCCACTTATCTCAAACTCTTCCTTAGATATATATGTATCTTTGGAAAGAGTTTTAGGTCTTTAGTCTCTCTAAAACTCCTAAAACAAGCTCAAAGGGACCGTTTTCCTTATTCACCTCTATTTCCTTTTTCCGGCCATTATGGCCAATTTGGGTACGATCCAAAGACTTCACCATGCCTTTTTAGGCCTAAGGATTAAACCCAATCAATATTATCCCTTTAGTCTCCAAAAAACTCGATCAAAAATCTAACCCTAAATCTGCCCGTGAAGAGAAATATTTCCCGCCAAATTTTCTTTTTGAATTTGGGAAAGAAAGTGATTCCCCCTATCCTGTGTTGTTCTCCCTTTATTACATACCTAGAAATGGGTTAACCCTTATCCAAATAGAGAGTCCGAATAGCAAATGTCCTCCCAGGTGCCTTTAACAACTTTTCGAGCCAATTTCGCCGCAAAAGCTTATTTCTCCAAAAACACCTACAAATAAATAAAATAGCCAAATTAGTATAAAATCGAGCACTAACAATATATACAAATGAGATATATTAGACACATAAATGCGTCTATCAACCATCACTGAGTAAGCCCCACAAAAATGGTGCGAGTGTACTCGACAATGATGCACGACTGAGCACCCGGATGCACGAACGAGCGTCCAAAAATATGAAATAATGAGGAATCCTTCGCAAAACAGGAGAAAACAATAAAAAATAATAAAATAATAAGAGGCGCTCAGGGTGGACCCACCAGTCGGATGTGCCCTGGCTATGGTCGGTCCATGCCTCTCCCATTATTTTCTTTACTTTTTGTTATTTCACGAACTCATGAAAACTCATTGGTTTTAGCAACTTTCCTTGTTTTTGCAAAACTCGTGAATTCTCCATAATTTCGTGGATTCACGAAATAATATTATAAAATAAGGAAAGGTGTGCGGGACCGGGCAACCCAACCGGCCGGCCATGCCCGATCCGTGGTCGGTCCCACACCTCACGATCCTTAGCTTTTTATAATTATTATTTCCTAATCTCACGAAACTCCTCCATTTCAACAAAAACTCGTGGATTCTCCATAATTTCAAGGATTCATGAAAAATAATAAAATAGGGAAAGGTGTGTGGGACCCACAACCTAGCCGACTAGCCATGCCCTAGCCGTGGTCGGTCCCACACCTTGCAATCCAAAATCTTTCATAATTATTATTTTCCTCAATTCATGAAACTCCTGGGTTTGAGCAAAATTCATGATTTCTTCATATTTTCTCAAATATTGCTCAAATCACGAAAAATTAAAAGCCAACATAGTCACACGACTAGCTAGCCACTTAAATATTAAAAAATTTTATTTTAATATTTTTAAAATATTTATGAATTGAGCATACATGCTCATTCCAACAAAAATCGAGAATTCTCAGTCAAGATGAAACTCTTCTGAAAATTCACGATGTTGCTCGAACGCGCATCAGAAAATACTGAAAATCTCAGCATGGAGACACAGACACCGCGGAAACACGTGCATGCCTCATGACCGACCAGAGTCATTCCTAGGGATTGCACAAAGCCGTTCCCACATGTTTTCATAATTCTGACATAATTTGCTCAATTGCTCATACTGGACCCGAACTCTCTCCAACCAACTGGGGAATCCTTCAAGTGACCAACAACTGATCTCGTGATCACCAAGATCCGGTCCGATGCTCTCTTGATCGGTCCCTATATCTCATGTTTTTATCACCTAATGTTGAATCCAGCAATATTTAAATAAATGATGAAACCTGCATTTAATCGTCGTTCTTTCACCAACCCTCAAACTGAGAACCCTGGTGCGTGCTCACTCGAGCACTGGACACCACATGGACGCTCATCATCCCATGTGGTCGGTCCCTCTTCAGTCATGACCATTTTTCAGCAATTCACCAATTGTTGAAGGATTGATCAAAAATTAGGGTTTCGAACAAACGCTCCACGAATCACCAATCTGAGCAAGTTCCAACACAAAATTATGTTGATTCAGTAATCAACAACCAAATTAATAATATTCGATAATTCACCAATATTTTTTATTAATATTTTATTGGGTCACGGCACCAGTAAATTATTCGTTGAATTGAGCAATACTTGCTTAGTTGCTCGAATATTGATCCAACCATCAATATTCAGTAATTCATCAGTAGTTTGTCGAATTGAGCAACACTTGCTCAATTGCATGTCAAATTATAATTATTCAGTATTTTGTTGAATTGAGCAACACTTGCTCAGTTGCACGCCAAAATTATCAAATTCGTCGAATTGAGCAATACTTGCACAATTTCTCAACAAACTCTCAATATTCAGCAATTCGTCGAGTTGAGAAATACTTGCTCAGTCGTTCTGGTCAGTCATTCACTGATATCTCAGAGAAATACATGTTCAATACATGAATCGCTGAGCATTCACCACTTATGCTCGATTTAACAAAACTAGACTCACAGTCTAAATCAGTCAACAACTGACTAACTAATACATGTCTGCCTTGCAGACTCCACGATTCGTGAGATATCAATCACGTCACAGATGGGGGTATATCAGTTAGGTTTTTGGTCTGGCGGTCTACGACACGTGGATTCATCCACAACAAGAAATATGTGTAAGTCGTGTAAACGGTTGAAGAAGTTAGCAAAGTAGTGGGTACACGATCAGTGAAGTCTCCACACGACGTGGAACTGACTTTACCACGATCTCCCACTTTCCCACTCTTTCACTCAAGAAACCGTCACACTTACAGGGATGATAGACACATTTTTGTGTCTAATTTGATCTCAATACTATATATTGTTGGCACTCGATTTTATACTTATTATGGTGTTTTGTGTGTTTTTAGGTATTTTTTGGAAATAAACATTTTTGGAAAAATCAGCTCGAAAAGTTACCCGGGGCACCTGTGAAGGACAATTGTTATTCGGACTCTCACTATTGGTTAAGGGCCACCTCAGTGGAGACCTGCTATTCGCACCCCAGTTCAGGATAGGGGGCAACCCTTTCTTCTCCATTTAAATTTCCAGTTTTGGCGGGAAAGGTGTTGCAGCGAAGTAGCAGTTCAGGGTTCAAGTTTTGGGCCGTTTCTGAAGAGATTCAATCGCTGTTTTTGATTTGTATTAACTTATTAAGCCTATACAGAGAAAGTTTGTTCGTTGGATTCGAGAAATCTGGGTTGAATAATCGGGTTTCGAAGAAAACAGAGGAGTACTTGCGGAGAAGATATTCTCCATTAAACCCGAGCAGATTTTCTGTTATTCTTGGAAGATTGTCGTGTGTTGTGAAGGAGTTGACTGGTTCTGAAACTTGTAATCAACGTGTTGGAGTGTGCTATATGGAATGAAGTTGCGTGAAAAGAAATAAAATCCCGGAATTTACAGCTGCAGATACGGAAAATATTACCGAGATAATTATCATTAGTTTGAGAAGATTTGGAGTTATTGCCGTGAGATTTTGGCACTGCTGGAATATAAATAGGGGTTGGGAAGTCAGTGAGCGAGACAACAAGTGATAGAAGAGAGTTTGGTGTAGTAGAAAGCTTGGCAGAGTCAAAATTTTCCAGAAAAAAGTTTTCTGCTGGTGCGAAGAGGAAGAACACACTGCACAAGACAGTCGTTTATCGACAGTGACAACGACTGTTTAACGTGGGTCGTAGTATTTCAAATACTACTGCGCTTGATATATCGTTATTTGTAACGGTGTTTGCAACAATTATAAACGTTGCAAACACCCGATTTTCATCATTTTCTCCTTTTCATCATTTGTACACCTCCTTTGAGCAATGAAATCATCTTTTGAGCAAGTTTACATAATGATGAGCTAAACCCATCCTCTGGGGCAACGGAGGAAGCTATTTCACCAATGAAAAAGTGGTAATTTTTATCTTAATAATTTATGCAATTTAATTTATGATTATTTGCCTAGAATAAAAACGTTTTTCCAATGATTTTTATTAAGAAATTGTTATTTTAATTGATGGTATATGCTTAACTTCGAGTTCTTGATATTCCATGCTTTCGACTTACAATTGCTCTTTTATAAAATCAATTTTTGCAATAATTAGAATCACTTAGAAGGGAAAAATTGCATAATAATAATAATAAAAATATCATTTTGGAATTGGTAGAAAAGTGGAATCCTTAGCCCCAGTTTCTCCAAATTATTTCACATCACTTTGCTATTTAATTTTGTTACATTACTAAGTTTTAAAAAAAAATCTATCTTCACAAGTCCGAAAAGAACCCTGTTCTTACCACTATCATTACAACTTTTGAAAATACATCAAGTTTTTGGCGCCGCCGACGCGGACCTGTGCTTAGGTAGAAATTTTTTTTAGGTTTATTATTTTATTTTTTTTAGAATTGTTTGTTCGTTTTTACGTTTCTTTTTTTTCTTTATTTTGCAGGTTCAAAGTGAAAATTAAGGACTTGGATAGGAAAAAGCTTAAAGCGAAAAGAAAAGAAAAGAGGACAATTTTAGGATTTAGTTTTTAATTTTTTAATTTTTTTTTACAGTGTGTGAGGAAATTTGTAATTCTTTTTGAACTTTAAATTGGACTGGACATTTGGACTTTAATTTTTAAACCCTACGGAAGGGTACTTTTAAATACAAATTGTGTGCAGGGAAGGACGGTGATTACAATATCACCTCGGCCCCTCGGGTTCGCACACGACATAGGAGTCGTGGCCCGAGTCGACGACAACGGTTCATCCCCCGTCTGGTACGGGAGGTAAGTCCATTGAAACACCCGCGAATCTCCTGCAAGCGGGTTACTGTCTGCCTTAAGGTGCTAATTTTTTGAGGACGAATCGGACTGTCTTTAATTTCCTAGTAAAGGGCAAGGCCTGGCCTAAACAAGATAAGGGTTCGGATTTCATCACCTCTCCCTTCTTGCCCGCCTTAGGAAAAAAAAACCTAACGCGAACCCAAGCTTTAAAATATGATTAGAAAGAGACCTATAGGGTATCGAGCTTGTTATGAAATTTTTTTGAAGGATATTGGTTATTCTTTTAGCATACTTCGAAGTTCATGATGGTTTCTGTGAGTTGAATGCGTGATTGTGCCGCCTTGTACTGCGGTGAGGCCTTGGGTATCAAAGCTCCACTAACCTTCCCTCGCCTCGATTCAACTTACTTTAACTCGGATTGATTCCAGAGGGGTTTGCTTAAATTGTAAAGAATTCCCCTTCGAGAGATAGAAGTTAGTCTAGAAACAATCTAAGTGAGCCATCATGCTTGTTGTTTGCTAGAAATCTCTAGGTTTGCTGTGGTAAAGTCGAGTCAGCCTGCTGTGTGATTGCTAGAACCTTCCTGTTAGGATTTTTATTTCTTTTTGATTTTTTTTTAGTGTATGCCCGATTTTGTTAATAGGGCTTGGAAAAAGAGATACTCTAGGTCGATGGATTAGCGAAAAACCTAGTAGTTCTTCTGATATAAGCAGGGAGCTCGAAGATTCTTCTTTTGAGAGCCCTGTTTTGGAAACTTCAGTTTTGAAAACTTATCTCTGAGTGACGAAAGTACCCCTAGTACTCCTAGTCCTTTGGTAGTGCCAGAAATGACAAATTTGAAAGCTTTGTTAAACCCAACTAGGACCTCTCGTCCATCATGTATCAAGTTAGTTGAGACTGAGGCAACTTATGAACTGAAACCTGGGACCTTACAGATGCTCCCAGTCTTTTTAGGAAAAGAAAATGAAAACCCCTATTTTCATATTAGGGAATTTGAGGAAATTTGTAGTACTCTACGAATTAAAAACCTAGATGATGATGCTCTGAAACTTAGGTTATTCCCCTTTTCCTTAAAAGATAAAGCCAAATAGTGGCTGTACAGTTTGGCTTCTGAGTCAATTGAAACCTATGACCAACTTACTTCTGCCTTTATACAGAAGTTTTTCCCAAGGCACAAAACATCGTCTGTTAGGACACAAATATGTACTTTTGCTCAACAAGAGGGAGAATCCTTATATAGGTATTTAGAAAGGTTCAATGGCTTAATATCTCAGTGTCCTCATCATGGTTTAGAGAAAGTTAGGTTAGTTCAGATCCTCTACGAGGGTTTAGATTATTCAACAACAACCATGGTTGAGTCCTTATGCACAGGTGGGTTTGAGAATAAAACTGTTGATGAAGCGATGACATTTTTGAATGAAATCGCCGATAAGACCCAACAATGGGAACATAGTAGGGAACCCCAGAAAACAATTCGTCTAAATAGAGGAAATGTCAATAGGGTAGAAGGATCTTATGAGTCAGATGCTAAAATAGCTGCCATAGCCAAAAGGTTAGAAGCATTATAATTAGGTCATTCTAGTGGTAGTAGTGGAAGAATAGAGCCTTTTTGGGAAGGCCATACGATTGAAGAGCAAGCCAATGCTCTTTATAACAACACTAGATTTGATAATCGACATAAGTTTGACCCATATTCAGAAACCTATAACCCTGGATGGAGAAACCACCCCAACATTTCTTGGTCTAAGGGCCAGAATCAAGGTCAGTCTAGTAACTCTCAGGTTCCCCCAGGTTTTGGATATACTAAGAATCCTTCATCTTCAGCACAGTTTCAGAACCCTTCAGATAAGAAGATTATGAGTTTAGAAGATTCTCTTGCTTTATTGACTCGTAACACTATGGAGTTTCAGCAATCTGTTGCTCAAGGTTTAGATGATAATAAGAGAATAGGTAAGGCTAACTCTCAGGCTATTTCCGAGTTGAAAACCCAGGTTAGTCAGATAAATGAGTCTTTAAGAGAAAGAGGTAAGTTTCCTAGTCAAACTCAACCCAACCCTAGACCATCCGATCATATAAATGCTATTAAAACCCTTAGGAGCGGTAGAGTAATAGACAACAGGTTTCCATGCCTGATAGTGAACATACTGTAGTTCACCCTTCTGAACCAGAAACTGAGGAGACTGATAGAGTCTCTAAAGAGACCAATGAGGGTCCTGTTGAGCCTGGTTTTGTTCCCAGATCCCCATTCCCACGGCTGCTAGTACCAACGAAAAGTGAATCTAACTTTAATGACATAATGGAGGTTTTTAAGAAAGTTACCATAAACCTTCCATTACTAGAAGCAATTAGGCAACTACCGGGTTATGCCAAGATCCTCAAGGATATGTGTAAGCGAAAGCAAAACCTTAGCGTCCCTAAAAATGCCTTTTTATCTTGTCATGTAAGTTTGATTATTCAAAACACCACAACTCCTAAGTATAAAGACCCAGGTGCACCTATCATTGCTTTCACGATAGGAAAATACCGGGTAGAAAGAGCTTTACTTGGTTTAGGAGCCAGTGTGAATTTACTACCATACCATGTGTACTTAAAGCTAGGACTTGGAGAATTGAAACCTACCAAGATAACACTCCAGTTAGCTGATAGGTCTGTTAAAATTCCTCGTGGTGTGATAGAGGATGTTCTTATTGAGGTCGACAAGTTTATTTATCCTGTGGATTTCGTTGTCCTAGATACCCAACCTGTCCCTAACCCAGAGAGCCAGATACCTATGATTTTAGGTCGCCCGTTTTTAGCTACGTGTAATGCGATCATAAATTGTCGAAATGGTATCATGAACCTATATTTTGGTAATATGACTATTGAGCTGAATATTTTTAATGTGAATAAGAAACATTCTGAGCTAGATAACACATATATTGAAGAGGTGAACATGATAGGAACCTTAGATCAGGAGTCATTACCAAACATCATACCGGAAGATCCGCTAGGGAGTTGTCTATCTCATTTTAGCTTGGATTTCGATGATGATAGCAACATTGAACAAGTAAATGCTCTATTAGATTTCATTCCTGTGTTAGATACTGATATATGGAAAGATAGGTTTGAACCATTACTAGCTTCTGAGTTTACCTTAATACCTTGTTTAAAAGAGCCTCCTGAGTTGGAGCCTAATTATACATTTTTAGACCCACCCGAGTATTTTCCTGTGATTATAGCTTCCGATTTGGATAGTGATCAAGAGATTAGGCCAGAGACCGTGCTTAAAGAAAACAAGGAAACTTTAGAGTGGACCATAGCAGATATGAAGAAAGCTGAAGATGAACCACCTGATTACAACTTAGAGAAAGCAATTGACCTTTTCCAAGAACCCGATGGTCTAGAAATTAGGAATATTGTGACTAGTCTATGTAGAGGCAGCCAAAATTCTAAGTTTGGGGGTAGCGAACTAGATGAATCTCTTGAGTATTTTAAGGACTGAGATGATCCGGAAATCCAAAAAATAATTAGAGGTTTGTCTGAGAGTAGCCAAAACCCTAAGTTTGGGGGTAGTGATGATTCTTGTGATCGTCAAGTATCCATAATTCGAGTCCCTAACTTGGGACTCGAGCCTTCTACGTCTGAGATATTACTAGAGTCTGTTCAAACTCCGCAACCCGATCCTCCTGATACTGTCCAGGAGGTAACCCAGGTATTAGATACCCCTTTTGTGGATGATTCTAGTTATCAAGACACACATATGAAGCTCAATTATGCACCCCAGACAAACCCAGTTGTCTTGACAGAAACCTTAGATGAGGACATACTTCTTCTGTTCATTTTTCTAATCCAGTGCAGTTGTCTCATACTCGTGTTAGCTCTATTTGGTCTTATGGACCCATAATTGTTTCGACTATTGGTATACGACTTCGGAAGGCGACAATTCTTTGAGAGGTACTTGATGTCTAGCTAATGACTATAAATTTAGCATTTACTAGGAGGCTCCCTCACTCATGTGATTTGGTAATATCCTTCCTTATTTCTTTTCCCTCCAGTGGTAACAGTTTCCCCTTGTTCATGTTTTTAATTTTATCTTTAGAACATTTAGGACAATGTTAGATTTAAGTTTGGGGGTGGGGAAGAAACTTTTTGTTAGCTTAAACTCCAGAGCCTAGAAATTTATGCTTATTAAGGTTGGCACTAACCAATCTAAGTGGATGGAACATCTTGGTTGTAGGAGTTGAGGAACCAATCTAATTAGATGGAAACATCTAAAGAGTCTATTCATAAAAGCACAGAGCTCAGGTGTTAGAATTAAAAAAAAACATGGTAGTTTCGCCATATCTCGTCGAATCCTAATCCTTATGTTTTTATTTTTTAAGCGATTTGATGGGGCACACGATTCAAGTTGTTACCTTTGCTAGGGTGGAATAGAATGATTGAGATGTCCAAAAAAAAGAAAAAAAAAAGAGATTGAGACCTGGCCATTAACCAAACGGAATAAAATTCAATAAAGTCGACCATTGGTGCCCTTGTATATGCCAGTTGTGTTGACCTAGAGTTCAGATTATTGACCATTGGTTCCCTTGTATATGCCAGTGTGTTGATATTAGTCAGACCGGTATCTCAGTCATTTAGGTTAGGTTCACCTTGGCAGAGGCCTTCAGACAGATATGGGAAACACCATCACTTTAAACCATCTATTTTTTCTTTATCCATCTTCTTAATCTTTCCATGTGATTGGTTGACTCCGGTTTATGATGTCCAGAAACTATCTGAGTAGAGCTCTGTCACTTTATATGAATTTTAGTATGCTTGAGTGTAAACTCGTGTACATCAATTGGAATTTCGCATCAGGGTACTTCCTCCTATAGTCAATAAGTATGCCAACCAAGGAGATTCTTTAGTGCCTTCCAAGGTTCTGTGTAAATAGCTAGGGTATGGAGTAAAGGTTTTGTGGGTTCACCTCTGGTAAACCCTCCGGAGACAACACTCCGCCACTAGGGCCACCTAGGGGTTCAATTTTTTTTCCTTTCTAGAATAAATTTGCTCGAGGACTAGCAAATAATAAGTTTGGGGGTATTTGATAGACATATTTATGTGTCTAATTTGATCTCAATACTATATATTTTTGGCACTCGATTTTGTACTTATTATGGTGTTTTGTGTGTTTTTAGGTATTTTTTGGAAATAAACATTTTTGGAAAAATCAGCTCGAAAAGTTACCCGGGGCACCTGTGAAGGACAATTGTTATTCGGAATCTCACTATTGGTTAAGGGCCACCTCAGTGGAGACCTGTTATTCACACCCCAGTTCAGGATAGGGTGCAACCCTTTCATCTCCATTTAAATTTCCAGTTTTGGCGGGAAAGTTGTTGCAGCGAAGTAGCAGTTCAGGGTTCGAGTTTAGGGCCATTTCTGAAGAGATTCAATCGCTGTTTTTGATTTGGATTAACTTCTTAAGCCTATACAGAGAAAGTTTGTTTGTTGGATTCGAGAAATCTGGGTTGAATAATCGGTTTTCGAAGAAAACAGAGGAGTACTTGCGGAGAAGATATTCTCCATTAAACCCAAGCAGATTTTCTGTTATTCTTGGAAGATTGCCGTGTGTTGTGAAGGAGTTGACTGGTTCTGAAACTTGTAATCAACGTGTTGGAGTGTGCTAGATGGAATGAAGTTGCGTGAAAAGAAATAAAATCCAGGAATTTACAGCAGCAGATACGAAAAATATTACCGAGATAATTATCATTAGTTTGAGAAGATTTGGAGTTATTGTCGTGAGATTTTGGCACTGCTGCAATATAAATAGGGGTTGGGAAGTCAGTGAGCGAGACAACAAGTGATAGAAGAGAGTTTGGTGTAGTAGAAAGCTTGGCAGAGTCGAGAGAAAATTTTCCAGAAAAAAGTTTTCTGCTGGTGCGAAGGGAAGAACACACTGCCCAAGACAGTCGTTTATCAACAGTGACAACGACTGTTGATATATATCGTTCTTTGTAACGGTGTATGCAACAATTATAAACGTTGCAAACACCCGATTTTCATCATTTTCTCCTTTTCATCATTTGTACACCTCCTTTGAGCAATGAAATCATCTTTTGAGCAAGTTTACATAATGATGAGCTAAACCCATCCTCTGGGGCAACGGAGGAAGCTATTTCACCAATTAAAAAGTGGTAATTTTTATCTTAATAATTTATGCAATTTAATTTATGATTATTTGCCTGGAATAAAAACGTTTTTCCAATGATTTTTATTAAGCAATTTTTATTTTAATTGATGGTATATGCTTAACTTCGAGTTCTTGATATTCCATGCTTTCGACTTACAATTGCTCTTTTATAAAATCAATTTTTGCAATAATTAGAATCACTTAGAAGGGAAAAATTGCATAATAATAATAAAAATATCATTTTGGAATTGGTAGAAAAGTGGAATCCTTAGCCCCAGTTTCTCCAAATTATTTCACATCACTTTGCTATTTAATTTTGTTACATTACTAAGTTTTAAAAAAAAATCTATCTTCACAAGTCTGAAAAGAACCCTGTTCTTACCACTATCATTACAACTTTTGAAAATACATCAAGGGATCAGTGGTACATCATTCTTGCGATATAAATAAGTCTAAATCGAGGATATCGAGATATCATCGAATATCATTGATGAAAACAAATTACTATTGATGTTTTTGTTCACTGGCTAGTCCAGAGATACCCCCCTCATGCTCTACAACACCCTCTATTTATAATACAAAAAATCCCCAAATTTACAAACCCTAATTTGAAATTAGGTTTTTTTGCAATTTCCAAAATTACTCACCTAATTCTTGAATTGGGTGTCGACCCATGCCCTCTCTTGTTCTCATGCCTCTTCTACTGTTGTCAATTGAAGTTTCTAGCTTCAACCTAGTCCTCCAATTTCTCTCCTAGGGTTTCAGGGAGAGAAGGGGGAGAAATTGAGGGACTATGTTTGCTAGAGTGATAGGGAAAAGGGAGAGGTAGTGACTGTAGCGTCTGCGATGGTCGGGGAAGAGGTGATGGTGGCGCAGAGGGTGAGATGGTGGCAGTTCTTCCCTGCAACTGTCGGGTGAGAGGTGAAGTTTTGGGGAAGAAGGAATTTGGGGAAGAAGAGAAGGGAGTTTGTTTAGGTCGATGGGATTAGGGTACTAGGGTGTTAAGCAGGGATCTTCAAGGTGGATGTATCACGAAGATAAACTGTGGGATGCGACGATGATGGATTGATCGGACGGTTACAAGTGAAGAGGCTGGTAGCGACCGTCGGATGTCTGATACAACGAAACTGACGGCTCAAGATGGAGTTAGGTGCTGTAGTGTTAGACAGGAGCTTCAGACTTTGATGTACTGGCGATGCTGCGACCATTGGATTCAGATGTGATCCAATCTGACAGCTGAAGATGGAGACGGGTATGGATATTGGAATGGGTTTGGGTAAGGGTTTTGGGCCTTGGGTATGCCAAGCCCATATCTTCTTTAAGAACAATTCTTCCTTGTTAAGCCCATTTCTAACCTTTTGGTCTTGTGCACAACATTCTTCGCGGCTTCCTTGCATAATTCCTCCCGGCTTTTCACCACTTTTCTGCTCTTTTCCGCTCCGCAATTCATCCAACTTTATTTATTACCTACAAATGCAAAATTAATTAAAAAAAAATATTTATTCTTGAAAACAATGAAAATACAGAATATGGGATAAAATGTAGAATTAATGCACAAAAGATGAGTTAAATGCCAATAAAAAGGTGCCGATATATACAATATTTGGCACTCATCATATGCTAGAGTCGATTCTCCTTTAACCTTTGGTTTTCTTCTTATAAAACCAGGTTAACGACTTAAAGACTTCATTGGGATTGTGAAGCCAGACCGATACTACTTTTATCGTAGTTGTGTGATATGATCTTGCATCTTCTATCGTACGAGTACAATCATATTGATTGGTTTGAGATCGTGAGATTTCTCCGATAGGCAAGATATAAAAGTAATCACAAACATCTTCATCTCATCGTTTGTGATTCCACGACATCTTGTTTCGCTACCATAAAATTAAGATTGTTGTGAGGTGATTGATTAATCTAGGTTGTTCTTTGGGAATATAAGACCGGATTATCAATTGGTCTCTGTTCACCTTGATTATATATCAAAAGACGAAACAAAAACTTTAGGGTTTTTCTGTGGGAGACAGATTGATCCTTTGATAGACTTGTCTGTGTGAGACAGATTTGTTTATTGTCAAAGCCTGGGATTTTGGGTCGTAGCAACTCTTAGTTGTGGGTGAGATCAACTAAGGGAATCAAGTGCGTAGTATCCTGCTGGGATCAGAGGCGTAGGGAGTGCAACTGTACCTTGGATCAGTAGGAGACTGATTGGGGTTCAACTACAGTCCAGTCCGAAGTTAGCTTGGAGTAGGCTAGTGTTTGTAGCGGCTTAATACAATGTGTATTCAATATGGACTAGGTCCCGGGGTTTTTCTGCATTTGCGGTTTCCTCGTTAACAAAATTATGGTGTATGTGTTACTTCCTTTCCGCATTATATTTTTTTTAATATAATAAAAATAATACAGGTTGTGTGTTTGAATCAATCAATTGGAAATCCGACCTTTGGTTGTTGATTGATATTGATTGATCCTTGGACATTGGTCTTTGGTACCGTCCAAGTTATTCCTTGAATTTGATTAGTACTCACAGTGTCTGTTTGAGGAAATCAAATCAAGTAAGAGATATAAACTCGTTGATATACTTTTAATTGATTGAGTCTTGTTGATTCTCTTAAAAGTATATTCGAGTTTGTCCATACAGATTGCTAAGCGAAATATTGGGTGGTGTTGCTAGACCCCCGCTTTTTCAGCCTTATGGAGTTTTTTTTCCCGCTTTTTCTCGATCAAGTCCTCTTTTAGGTAGGAATTAGGTTTTGCATTTTTATTATCTCATGACTTAATATATTTATATTGAAAACTACTTGTTTTAGAATGTGTTTACCTATTTTTTTACTTTTATTTTGAGATTTCAACTCAGTTTCTGAACAGAGGAGAAGAAGACGACGACGAGTAAGAACAGGTTAAAACCTTGTTAACTTTATAAATTGGAGTTAGGGGTTTGATAGCTAAGGAATTAAACCTAAAACTATGGTTATATTTACACCTGCAAGTATACAGGGTCAGATAGTAGATAATGAATAAGCAGGGGAAGTCCACAGGGACAAGGAGGGAGCTGGTGTTGTTTCTACTTTTCTAGTGACAGAAAGTAAAGCAATGCAATATACTAGAATAGGAGGAAAATCAGCTTGCTCACTGATATGCCCCTAGTATTGACTGTCTTTTGACAGCACAGTCAATCACAGGCATACCAGAGCACTGATTACTTCCCATTGCTCAAGCAAAACAGGCATCAAGATAAACATGAACAGGAGCTTGATATAAAATGTAACAATCACACACTCAAATTAACTACATGTTCGAGTTCAGAACATCTAAAATTAACAATGCATTTGAATTGAGAATCATGGAATTGAAAAGATTGAAACCCTCAAAGCTACAGTTCATGGAAATAACAAAACTAAACTATTCTACTGGCGCCAAAAACTTGGTGGGCCCGGGAAAGCGTGTAAAAATGAAGCGCAAAAGAAACGGGGACCTACGTGTAATACCGCAAGTGCACGGTCGTCGGTTGTAGCTCGTGCAAGTACGGGTCGATCCACAGAGACTGGGTGTGTTTGGAGTTTCTAACTATTTTGGGTTTCTAAATTGCTAATGGGCTTTGAGTACCAAAGGGTTTTGAATATCAATGGGATTTGAATAACTTTGAAGCTTTTGCTTTCACAATAAGAGCAAGATGGGCTTTGATTAACTGTGAAGCAGTTTGGGCCTTTGATGGACTGAACTTTGGTCTTAGCTGAGCCAAGCTCAGTTGCAGCAGCAGCAGTGCAAAGGGCAGGTGCTCAGCAGGGAAAGGGAGAGCAGGAGTTGTGCAGGCAGACAAGGTAAAGCAGGCTCTAGGCAGACAAGGCACTAAGTCACACAGGGCCAAGGATGGCATTTACAATGACATGTACAAAGAAAAAGTGACAATGGTATATACATGGAAGCAACACAGGGCAAAAGGATGCAAATTTACAATGGCATGGCAGTGATAAATCAAAGGCAATGGCCAAGGGCCAAAGGCAAAGGAAGAACATGGCACAAAACAGTTATAAAAACAGCTATAAAAACAGTGATAAGAAGCCACAAAAACAGATAGATAACAAAGAAGAACAGGAAAGATGCTAGGCAGTGGCTGTTTTTGGTTAAATCCTTGTCCCTAATGGAGCTAGGTGGAGGTTCTAGCCTGCCTATGTTCCAGGGCATACATAAATGGAATGGAAGGAGAAGAATCTTGTCCAACTGTTTTACTCCTAGCATTGACTGTCTTTTGACAGCACAATCAATCACAAGCAACAGTGGACACTAAATTCCTCCATTTCTCAATCAGCTCAATTTACATGAATTATAACCTAAACTTCCACCACTAACAGTGAACAAACTTAACATTTGAGGAACTAAACATTAAACACTAAACATAACAGTGAACTAACAGTGAACTATTGAGAAAACAGCAATGAAGGGAGACAGTAAACAAGAGTGATGAAAGAACACTAGGATGTTGAATCCACCATTAACCTAAGGGATATTCTACTCACAGCTAAGATAATTACCAAAGTGCTAATTGTCTGATTAAAGCACAACTAGTCTAAGGGCTTAGCAACACTGAACATGAGCTGCACATGATGAAGACTATCTCAGCTGGTTCATAATTTCATCTAGTCCTAGCATTTGGGATTCAAAACATACATAACAGAAACAGTACAGAACATTACATCAAATAGAGAAACTGAACAATACACAGAACATGGAAAAACATGGATAGCAAAACAGTGAAGAACAAAGGATAAAAACAGAGCATAAAATGGAATTTTTTACAGAACTCACAGTTCTGGACACACTGGCTAATCCAGGCATACCTATTACAACATCCCAAAGCATCTATTTATACTCAATTACACTTTACAAGCAAAACCCCCAAAACAGTAAATTAGGGTTTCTGAAAATTGAAATTCAGTTTACCTAATCTTTGATAATGGCTTATGTACGTCGACCCATTCTTCTTCTGACTCTCCTGCTCCTCTCCATGCCTTCCAATTGCGTTTCTAACTCGACCTAATTCATTGATTTTCTCATCTAGGGTTTCAGAGAGAAAAGAGGGGAAATCGATGAATTAGGTGGGTAGAGTGGTAGGGAAATGATGGGAAAGGAGATGGGTTGTTGTAGACTGGTGATGGTGGTGATGGAGTTGCAGACGGAGGTGAGGGGAAAGAGAAGAAGAAGTCGATGGGAAATTTGGGTAAGGTGTGTTTGGTTCGGGTATAGGGAATTTGGTGTTTGGGTGTTGATCGGGTACAACAAGTTTGATGATTTGCGAAGCTCAGCTGTTGGATGTGGAATTGATAGATCGATCTAACGGCTATACGTGAAGAGATTGTAGCGACCGTTGGATTGTATAATACAACTAAATTAACGGCGCAAGATGGAGTTAGGTGCTGTAGTGTTAGACAGGAGCTTCAGACTTTGATGTACTGGCGATGTTGCGACCATTAGATTTAGATGTGTCCAATCTGACGGCTAGAAAGGGAAATGGGTATGGATATATGAAATGGATCTGGGTGAGGGTTTTGGGCCTTGGATATGCCAAGCCCATATCTTCTTTAAGAACAATTCTTCCTCTTCAAGCCCAGTTCTAACCTTTTGGTCTTGTGCACAACATTCTTCGCGGCTTCCTTGCGTAATTCCTCCCGGCTTTTCACTACTTTTCTTCTCTTTTCCGCTCCGCAATTCATCTAACTTTATTTATTACCTAAAAATGCAAAATTAATTAATAAAAATATTTATTCTTGAAAACAATGAAAATACAGAATATGGGATAAAATGTAGAATTAATGCACAAAGGATGAGTTAAATGCCAAGAAAAATATATAGAAATATGCACTTTTTAGCACTCATCGGGGTTCTGTGATCTTTTTCATCCAAGCACTTTCCAAAACGTGGACAAAAAAGAAGGTTTTTCTTTTGATAGAAAAAAACGGAAGGATGATGGATAGAAAAGTAGTTTCAGGATATTTTCTAAAGTTTACAATGTAACGGAATCGGTTTATAAATAAAGAGTCTTGGTATAGGGGCGGCAAGGATTGGTAGAGGGGCGGCAAGAGTGATAGCAATGTCCCTCTATTTGGTTAGGGGGTGTCCTATGGGGCTTGTTAATTTACTAGATTACCCTTTTCATCTCAAATGGACTAATTTACCCTTGATTTTGTGGTTGAAAAGACTGAATTATCCTTCCCCATTATTAACCAAATTCAAACTGATTTTCAAAACAGTTTTGTTTTTAACTTCATCTTCTTCTCCACTTCTCCACAACCATAAAAAAAAATTTCATCGTTTGTTCTTCGATTAATCGGCGAGTTGAAAAATTGATAATCGTTGATTTGAAACTATATTAGAGATGTCGAAGAAGAATGTTGCTGAAGATTGTAGCGGTTATAATCCTCCATTAGGTCAAGAACATCAATTTGAAACTCCTCAACCATCAAAATCGTGCACAATGACTTATATAAGGTATGTTTTGAATAACCCAGTTAGTGTTTAGTCTATTGTGTTTGATTAAAGTTAGTTTTGTATGAAAATTAGGGTTTTTGATTGAAATTCAAACTGGAAATCGAATTTTGCAAGTGAGGTTCGGTTGGAAATAACACAAGTTACCAATCGTACCTGCAAAATAACAAGAACATACGGTTGGTTTCACGCAAGTTACGAACCGTACCTTGAAAATTTTGAGAATTAGGTTTAGGTACGGTTCGTAGCGAAACTTAAGTTACCAACCGTACCAGACATACAGTTTGTAACCCAAAGCAAGTTACCAACCGTATTTCCTTCTGTGTATTTTTTGTTATGTTCGGTTGGTAACTTGTGTTGAATTACCAACCGATGTTGGATACGGTTGGTATCGAAACTAAGTTACCAACCGTACCAAACATACGGTTTGTAACCCAAAGCAAGTTACCAACCGTATTTCCTTCTGTGTATTTTTGGTTATGTTCGGTTGGTAACTTGTGTTGAATTACCAACCGATGTTGGATACGGCTGGTATCGAAAACTAAGTTACCAACCGTACCACACATACGGTTTGTAACCCAAAGCAAGTCACCAACCGTATTTGTTTCTGTGTATTTTTTGTTATGTTCGGTTCGAAAGTTTTGTTGAATTACCAACCGTATCAGACATACGGTTGGTAACCCAAAGCAAGTTACCAACCGTACTTTAGCCTAAGCAGGAATATCTTTGTGTTTTGTTTTCCATATTATTTGTTATGCTCTTAGTTAATCAATCAATTGTAATGCTTGTGTAGGAAAAAGAGAGGAAATAACTTAATCCCGATTGATCATACGCCCACCCCTCGTGGTGACAAACATTTAGGATTTCAAAATAGAGGTATCCACAAGGATGAGATGAAGAAGAAGAATAGGTTTGAAATTAAGCTGAGGGAGCAACCTGTGGCTCAATCTGTAGCTGAGTTAGAAGGAGGAGTGGAACATAATGATCAAGAAGAGGTTAGAGTTGAAACTAACCGTGAAGGCAATGTAAATGAAATTGAAGAGGAAGGAACTAATAATGATGAAGCTGAAGAAGAAGCTAAAGAAACCGGTGGTGGTGGAGAGGAGGAAGAGGGATCAAATGATGAAGAGGAGGAAGAGGGAGCAAATGATGAAGAAGAGGAAGAGGAAGAGAATGATGAAGAAACGGAAGAGGAAGAAAATGATGAAGAGGGAGAAAATACCAAAGGAAAAAAGGTAGTTGTTTTTGTACCTACAAGGCAAGAGAAAGAAAAGAAGCCGAGAAAGGAGCCCGCACCGAAAGGGATGCATATTCCTAAAGGCAAAGATTTGTTGTTGCCACCGAAGAAGAACAAAATGCTTTAGGGCGAGGCTCCAGATAAGCCTTCAATCTTGTTTGGTTATAAAGATTCCTGGGCCGCAAAAGTCTGTCAGACCAGGGTATAGTTTTTCTTGTTTTTCTTAGCATTCAATTTTTAACTGATTGTGATCCATTTTGTTTTTTTATTTCAGTTGGACAATATGTGTTAATATTTTTGTATATTTGTGTTTTTAGGACCATGCAAGATGCACAAAATTGCTCAAACGTCAAAGGGATAAACATTGGGCATTAAGTAAAGAATGTGTTGCGGTTCGAGATCTTGTGGTTAGTACAGGATTAGGGTCCGGAATTCTCAATTGCCAAACGGAGTATGATAGTGTTGTGGTCTCTGCCTTCAGGGAACGATATTGGCTTGAAACCGATACATTTCATCTTCCATTTGGAGAGATGACCATAACACCGGACGATGTGAAGCAAATTATTGACCTTGAAGTTGAAGGACAATCAGTATTTGAAGGCTTCAACAACAACATGGCTTGGGCTGACCTTTACGCTCTTCTTGAAGAAACACTTGGTTGGGGGAAAGATGAAACTGAGATGGAGTTTAAGTTGGCTGGTGGTTATGACCCAAAGGAACCACATAAACTAAAAAAACCGTTGAAGAAGCTAATGTTGAAGAATCTGAGGAAAAAGTTTAAAGGAACGTTCAAGAGGGAGAAGGCAGGTGAGGTGATTGATGAAATAACAGTTAAGCGTACTGCCACAGCTTACCTGTTGTATTCTCTTGGGACCATATTCTTTCCCGATAACTCGGGAAATCGGGTGAATGTTCACTATCTACAATTGTTGAAGAATTTGGACAACACTAAAAACTATTCCTGGGCCACTGCCACCCTTGCATATCTACTTGATAGCCTAAGAAAAGCCTCGAGGGATGGAGCTACTGAAATTGCCGGGAATGTTGCGATTATAATTGTAAGTTTGGTTACATTTTTATTCAATTATATGATGGTTTGTTATATTTTTAGTCATGAGGCAATAGTTTATACTTGTCTTTTTTTTAGGCATGGGTTTATGACCACTTTCCTAGCCTGGCCCCTCCTACTAATTGGGAACCACATGATTATGGCCCTACGGGAAAGAAGTTCATGTTCACTGGTAGACAACAAAGGTTCAAAGACGACAAGCTCATTCGAATGAGGGAGCAAATAGATGCTTTCACTATTGAAGATGTTATCTTTGACCCTTATGTGAGGATCCACAATGGAGTTGATGCTCGTAGGTTCACAGAGACCGCAAGCTACAACGGTCCATTGTATCATCCCACAGGCTACGTTATGACCAATCCTCGTCGCATTCTACGCCAAATTGGTCATATTCAAGTAAGGGCTATAAAGGAAAACTTCAAATTATCCAAGGAAGGATCCGAGACCAAAGGCCCCACCATTGTACTCAACTACCGCCCAACTCCGACGATTGATGCTTGGAACAATCGCCATGAAGAAAGATACCAACTCGCAGCGGGAGAGGCAATTCCTTGTATCAACACGAAAGAAGCCGCTGCTGATTACATGACTTGGTATACTTATTTTGGTCATCCGTATGCGATCAATAATGATCCGGAGGCCCAACAAACTATTCTAAAGGATGTAGCACAAAGGAAGGCAGTTGATGAGACCAAAGAGAAAACAGGTCTATTTGGTTTGTCTTGGAAGAAGCTATACTTCATGTCGGTACGTAATTTTGTTATCCTCATGACTTTGGATTTGAAGATTAATGTATATTATGAAATAATCTCTTAACACTCTTTTTGACATGTCAATAGAAAGAGCGAGGACAGGCTTTGGCAAATAGCATGACTTCATGCATACGTAGTAATGGTGTGATTAAAGCTCCTCAACAAAAGATCTTGCAAGAGAAAATAAGGAATTTGCATAATCCCAACATGGAAGAATTGTACGAGGGGTTGGTCATGGAAGAACGAGGCTCAAAGAGGAGTAGAGACTCTCTTGGAGGTGCGAGTAGTAGCCGTCGACAACCTTCACCTGGCAGCGAAGAGACAAATGATGAAGAGGAGGATGGCGGGGTGGTCCATAGCCGAAGAGGTGGTCGCGGTCGCGGTCTCGGTGGTCGCTGTGGTCCTAGAACTCGTGGTGGTGGTAGCTCCAAAAGGGGTCGTGGAGGCCGTCATGCTTAGTTATGATCTTTAGAACGTACTTAAAGTTTTAATGGATTATACATGTAAATGTTACTTCCCATTACACTTTACAAACTAGGCTATAATTACAAACCAGATTTTTATTTTTTGCTTTCAAAAAGCTCCATACTAGACTTCTAGTTGTTAACCTTATTTTCCAATCAAAATGTTTTTTTTCCCAGCTTCCCAAACTGCAATTAGCTAAGACATGACATTCAATTCTGAATATATGAAAAAAACCCAAAAACAAATCAAATCACAAGCTCAATGTCCAGTGTTTATGACCAAGTTCTAATTTTGACATATAAGGTACGGTTGGTAACCCAACTAAGTTACCAACTGTATACAAAGGATCGATTGGTAACTCCACTAAGCTAACCAACCGTATGTAAACTGGTAGTGGGGATTAGCCTAACATATCAGGTACGGTTGGTAACCCAACTAAGTTACCAACCGTATACAAAGGTACGGTTGGTAACTCCACTAAGCTAATCAACCGTATATCTTCATGTATCCCTGTAACTATGGTACGGTGTGTAAGTCCGGAAAAGTTACCAACCGTATGTGTGGATTTCAAAATTACTCAGACATACGGTTGGTAACTGCTTTTCACTTACCAACCATATCTCTCGAATTCAAATTTATCCAGACATTCGGTTGGTAACTGCTTTTCAATTACCAGCCATATCTCTGGATAAATTTGAATTCCAGAGATACTGTTGGTAACTTCCATTCTTTTACCATCCGTACCTGTACTTTCTGGCAGTTGGTTGCACTGACATGTACTTGTGCAATTTGAAAATATATCCGTTGAGACTATCAATAACTTCAATTTCAAAAAATAGATCCGTTATTGAAGACTTGTTTATATATATACATATATATATATATATATATGTCTATCCTCCTTGCTTGGAATTCCAAAAATAAATCTCTTATCTTAAACTTTATTATGGCTCCAAACCTTGAATTCACTTTGGAAGAAGATTTATGTATTTGCCGCAACTTTGTTCTATGTTATCCAAAAAGAGGAGAAGAACGACGTCGATGTGGTTTGGTGAGTACAAGTTATTTGAGTACTCTTTTTGAAAACTTTTGTTCCGAAACAGGTAACCCTAATAACCGCAATGAAATTATGTTGTATGTTCGTTATGGAACTATTCGGGATAACGTTCAAGAATTTATGGCATTAGTTCGTATTATGGGTGAAATACGATTAAGGGGTGAAACTGACGCTGAAGTTTTAGAGAGATCTATTCAAGAATGGAGGCGATGGAAAAGGTCGAGTTTTCAATACTTACCTCATTTCAACATCCTTAAAGACTTCTATCGCACTCGTAGACCCGGATATTAGTATCATTTTAAGTCGCATGAATAAATGAGTTGTAATTTCATTTATATTTGTAATGGTTTCATGGTTGTAGTATTGGTTTAACAAAATACTTCATTCATTCATCACCCGAATCAAATAGATGTGATATTGTCACTTTTAATCATATCACATTTAGTCAAAATACAAAATACTTTCAACATTATTTGAACATAATACTCTTTTTTTCATTCATTCTTCATCGCTCATAAGTACGAATTGCTTCGGCATAGATTGAATTATGGCCTTCAATAATTCAATCCTTTCCTCAAATCGATTGCACCAAGTCTTGGGGAGTTCACCGTCACAACCAAATTCCCTCCACAATGGAGGTAATGGACTTCCTTCATGAAATCGGAGGCCAATATAATGATTTTCTTCCACATGCCCCATTACAACTGTTTTTTTAATTGACAAGTCTTCGTCAAACGGAACTCTTGTTGGTGCAAATGTAATGCTCAAGTCTCTGGAGATTAAATGAATGACGCAATTGAATGCGTTGACGAGTAGTTGGCCACATATAGGCATGTGCATCCAATATTCACTTGTCAAACATATGTTGCCGGTTAACCGCTTTTCCATTTCCTTGAAGCTCTCATTTAACACCTCATCGGTTTCGTTTCTTTCAACTCTCATCATCGGCTTATAGAAGTCGCAGTAAACACGTAATTCCATTAAGATTTTTTGCCTTACGTAAGTAACTTGGTCACAACCCCACCTTATCGCGTCTTCAAAGGGTCCAAGTTGATCCACGAAGACGTGGTAACCACAATTCCCATCACCATGAACATCCTCCGTGGCCTTGATATAACCACGAATATAGTTGGGGGAAAAACGAAGGTAATATTCATAGAGAATGTAATGGTTCCGGCTATATCGACCATTCTCGTCTCTAGGTGGTGCTTTAGGCAATCCTTTTAGATGAATCGTCTCCTTCTCCTTATCAGCACTTGACGAAATTATTTCAACCATAGGACTCTTTCCATTGTTTAACACCAACTCTACCAACAAGCCTTTTTATTGAACTATTTTGGGAGGAAACCTCGGGACCGACATTGAAACCTTTACATTTAAATTCATCATCTTTTTCTCCACTTTCTTTGCAACAATTTCCTTTAACATCAACTTTGCTTCTTTGTTGTTCTTTAGAGCGATATACCGGACCTTTTCCTTTAACATCAGTTTTGCTTGTCGTACTTTCTTGAGTAGGAAGCTCGGTACATCTTTGTTGTACATTTCGACGGCTTGGTTCCCCTTTATCCGCTTGACCTCTTTTTCGTTTGTTACTACCTTGCACATCATTCTCTTCCATCTCATCCTCCGCTTCATATTCCTTTCGCAACCATTCATAACCACAAGGATCTCTTTTCTTTGATTCTTCCGCCAATTCTCTTGCTTTTTTATTTCCTACGTACCTCTTTTTTTTGGTAGGAGGCCTCCCCTTACTCGTCCCCTTTGGTGGTTCCTTGATATCACACCTAAATTGTGGATATACGAAATCTCTCAGGCTACTCAACCATATTTGCCTTTGGCCTTGGCATAGTGAAGCATATTTCTCTTCTAGAGCTCTTGCAATCTCGGTATCGGCAAACGTTCCTCCAAATTGATCATCAAAAATTGTTTCACGGAAGGATAATTGTTTCCAAAAGGGATCAACATCTTGAATAGGGATCACTTTGTCTTGGTACGTGGCTATTACATGCCGACATGGGAGTCCCAAACTTTTCATGTTTGGACAAACAGACTCTTCTTCATAATCACCCCATTCATAATGTCTGACTTCATACATTATCTTCTCAATTGCTTTGTGCGAAACTTGATGTGTAATTCCCCTTAGCCACTCATTGTCTAACCATTTGGTGTGTTGCTTGCACTTGCTTTTTTCAAAAGACTCCGTAACTCTATCGTGATCACGGAGGAAATACGAATGCATGGCTTCGAATAACGTAACTAACCCACCATTACAACTATGAAGTTTCTTCTTCAACCGGTTGTGATATGACTCCACCGTACTTGTAGCTTGGTTGTCATAGTGCTTATATTGGTTAGTGAACGCCGATATGAACTTCTCTTTGTGTGGATCCAACCAATTATCCAACAAATACTTCACAACACTTGGATAACCTTTTTTCCAATGAGCCACTAACATACGAGCTCTATCCTCATATTCATCCACGGTGATAGAATAGGTCAAGGCTTTCCACTCCGTTTTAAAACTTTCCCATTTTGTTCCGCCAACTTGTCATCCTTCTTAAACTTCTCTTTGGCATCCTTTTGTAGATGTAACGGTAGCTTCTTTATTCTTTCCATTTCGCTCTTTTTGGGTGGACGGACAAGGTGCATGCACTTAGCTTCAATACTTTTCCACAAGTGGAACGTACAAAGAAGGTTATGAGCTTCCGGGAAAACCCTCTTATTGCATTCAACAAACCTTGTTCCTTGTCGGTAATAATGACCTTTGGAGTATATCCCTCTACGTAGAATAGCTTCACTTGGTTCAATGCCCACACATAGCTCTCTTCGAGCTCATCTTTCAAGAAGAAAAAACCAACACTAAAAGGAGCATTGGTAGAAGTTTGCCCGACAAAGTTCAACAACGGCATCTCAAACTTGTTAGTTTTGTATGTGCAATCCATTAGAAGGATTTGATGTGAGCACCGTGCCAACTTCACAAACTCAGGATTAGCCAACAAAAGATGTCTTATTCGTCCTTTCTCATCATCATCGTGGAATACGGAGTAGTTATGCATCTCCCCCAAATGCTTTAGTTGTTGCATTTCGTGCCTTTGTTCCCATTTCTTGGCCTTGTATTTTTTTCTTGCATTGTAGATGTTATCCAAATTAGAAGCATTTTGAGGGTTTCTTTCCTTTAAGTGAGCGAGGATATCAATCGGATTCATACGAATTTGTGTCAGTGATTCTACGATATTCTCTTCTTATTTGGTAAGGCGTCCAGCATAAGCGTGTGATAGCAAACTCTCGGTTATAGGGTGGTTATGACTACCACTTACAACTTTCTCCAAAAACCACTTGTTTGCCTTGTTCCTTTTAAACTGAAGCTTGAAGGGGCATTCTGTCTTCTTACTAAAAGTAGTATTCTTCCTCTTTGTCTTTGCTACTTCCAAGGTATCCTTTTTTGCGTGACTTTTATGTTTGCCACTACACTCGCAAACCATTTGAAAGACACTACCATTAGTGGTACCATTACAAACTATGATACACCTAATCAACTTGCCTCGTTCTCTAGCCCACTTCTTTGCATCGTTTTTCTCCTCCCATGTCTCCTCGGTTAAATAGTGAGAGCTAGAATCTTTGGTGAGAAGTTGATTTGCTAAAGGTTGGTCATCCATTGTAGGAGGTACAACAAGGAGATGGACAAAAATATACCAACATTAGTCTAAACTAGGCAACAAAACAAATATATGTTTACATGTACGGTTGGTAACGATAAAAACTTAGCAACCGAACCATGGGTACGGTTGGTAACGATAAAAAATTAACAACCGAACCTTGGGTACGGTTGGTTATTCGAAATTTTTCACCAACCGTACAAACATACAGAGTAATATACGGTTGGTAACTAATTCTTAGAAACCAACCGTACCAGGTGCAGTAAATACTGTCATGCATAGGATGATCATGTACGGTTGGTATCGAAAATTCTCAACCAAACGTAACTGGTATTTTCCCCAAAATTGAAGAACATAGGGTTGGTAACTGATCAAGTTACCAACCGTAACCACTAGATACGGTTGGTAATGAGTTCAATTCCAACCGTATGTTCTTCTGAAAATTTAAAAAGTTTGATATTTTTACGTACTTTAGAGAATTTTGAGCAACAAAAAACTAATGGGACCTAGTTTATAAGTATACCTGGTCATTTTCAGTGCTTGGTTCTCCACTTTGTTGGCTAATTTCTTCAATTGGTTGTGATTGACCATCACTTTGGGTTAAAACATCTACACCATCTAAAAAATACTCCATATCAGGATCTCCATCAAGAGGTATGTAGTACTTGTTTTTTATATCATATAGAGATTCACCCACCTCAAAGTTGCCACTGAAATCACTCATTTTGGTTGAGTGAATCAAAATCTAGGGTTTCACAAATATCACCTAAGTTTTTTTTTCTCTCCTCTAATTTTTTTTTTTTTTTAATTTTCATAACTCTAAAAATCTGATTTTAGAGTTATTATAAGTGAAAATTAGTTATCACACTAATCTTGATTATCAAACACTAAACTTGATTATCAATCCCTAATCTTGATTATTAACAATAAGGGTTAACTGGTCATTTCCATATTGTTTTGGATAAGAGACACTTGAATTACCACCTAATGACCCTTTTTGTTTTATTAGATTTGCCGCCCCTCTACCATTCTTTGCCGCCCCTTTACCAAGATTCTAAATAAATATATAAAAAAATGGGGGCATATCAATAAATGACCCATATATTTACTAACTAGTCGGGGGTCAATTGACAGATGCTGTCGAGCGAGCCGTTTCAGTTCCATGTTTATGGGCCGTTTCCCATGCCTGTTTTCGGCCAGTATAAAACCTAAACCTGTTTTCGGCCAGTATAAAACCTAAAGATTGTATTCCGATATTTGGGCAAGTATAAAACGTAAAGAGTAAAGATTGTATCCCGATATTCTAATCTTTGTTTCACACTCCGTTATCTTTTCTGCAAGTCTCGTTTTATTCTCCCCACCAGTCTTTAACTAAACCCTAGCGGAGAGTGAAGAAGAACAGATCTGTAAGCGAGACTTAGATCCAAAACTATGCCTAAAATTTCAGTTGTTAGAGATGATCTTTTCAAAGCTCTTGGAAGAACCTACAGTACGTATGAGTAAATCCTACTGTTGTTTTATTTTCTTCACATGATTTTTTTTTTGTTGAATTACGTCTCTGACTGTCTACATTTTGTACGATTTTAACAGCTCAAGATGAATTCGATGAATTATGTATGGAATATGGACTCGAGCTTGACGATGTTGTAAGTAGACATTTCAAATCTTTGACATTAGGGTTTAATTAGTGTCTCAAATTCATTAACTTCTAGTTTGTTTTTTCATTAATTTAGACAACTGAGAAAGCAATTATTAGAAAAGAGAAACACTTAGATGGAGTAGAAGATGAATCCACAGAAGATGAAGAGGTTATTTACAAAGTTGAAATCCCAGCAAACAGGTATTTCAGTAGTATCACAATTTGTATTTTTAATTATTTTATTTGGTTTGGATATTAATAATAAATGGACACATAATAATTACTGTACATGTGAATGGACAGATATGATTTGCTTTGTATTGAAGGGCTTGTGCGGTCTCTTCGCATATTTTTAGGTCTTGATGAAATCCCTACATATACATTATCTAATATTCCTAAAGAATCCATGCTTAAAATGCATGTGAAAAAAGAGGTATTAATATCTTACCTGAAGTAGTTTATTTTCTTTTTTCCGATGGAATGTAGCTAGAAGTTGAACATTTTTTTTCTTTATCTTGTAGACTTCCATGATCCGACCTTTCATTGTTTGTGCTGTATTAAGAGGCATCACTTTTGACGAAGCTAGATATAAAAGTTTCATTGACCTCCAAGATAAGCTTCATCAGAACATATGCAGGTAAAACTGAAGTTTCCATTAGGATTTTCTTAAAATGTGTACATCATCTTGTTTTTACTTTATTACACTTACATAGGCTTGTTTAATAGCTGATGAACCTGTCAATCTCAATTGGCGATCAATTATCGGTTGTATGTATATTTTGCTCTCCTTATGGACCGGCATCAACTGCATTGTTGGTTGAAGTTATAACATGATTACTGAATGTTGAATGAGTACTTCTACAAAATTGTTAAATCTCTTAACTGGAAAAGCTAACTTCTCTTAACTTGGTTCAGGAGGAGAACTCTAGTTGCCATTGGCACTCATGATTTGGACACATTACAAGGGCCTTTCACATATGAGGTACTCTTCACTATGGATTATGGGTATGATCCTTGATTATTAGTTCCTGCGACATCTTATTCTAGGTCTCTAGGTCTCTATATTGTTGTGCACAGTGTGTTTCCCTGTAGTTCAACAAAGCTAAACTGCCTTGCTGCATCTTTTACTTACGTCCGTTTCTCTATTTCCAGGCTCTCGCACCTGAAGAGATAAATTTCGTGCCACTAAAACAGGTAAACATTAGAATGTTTAGAGTAGTATCGCATTTATGAACTTTCTAAAATGTATTCGGCTGAAATGCTCACGTTACCTTAAAAAGCTTAGTTTGGTCAGCAGCAATATGGCGCTCTTTCCATTCTTGATTTGCTTCCCTTGAGGATGTTCCAGGCTTATTGCAGTGAATACTTGTCTGCCAGGCTTCTTGTTTAGTCAGCTATGTTATTGAGAATGCTTGTGGAACCTTCTTTAACTTACAGTGCCCCCCAGGGTTTTTGTTAGATACTCGCATTAAATTGATTTTAGTGACCAACTGTCACATGCTTTCCCCTTTTGTAGTTCACGTCACTTTCCACCTGTTGGCGACGATTTTTAACGGGGTGCATTGTATTCACTTTGTTATTATAAACCATTGAACAGCTTGTGGTGTATAATCTTATCCTTTCCAAATAGTGTTTAATCTTACCCTTTCCAAATATTTTGTTTTGCTTATGTTTCATGTAGCCATGCTTCAGTATCACGATCAATGATCTCTTAAACCTCGTTGAATTTTCTTTTTTTAATGTGGAGCTGCTTGAGTCTGGATATCATTGATCAATTGTAACTTGCTTCTTGTTAGGACAAAAGCTTCAGGGCGGATGAGCTAATGAAGTTTTATAACGTAAGTACTACTGATGCATCATTTACAATGCTTCTGAGTTTCTATCACTGTCTAAGCTTTTTCTATCGCTGTCTAAGCTTCAAGTTGTAACTTGTACTACTGCGTTTGCGTTTTTAGGAATAGCTATTCCAATTGAACATATTATCTTACAATTTTTGGTACTTCTTTATGGGTTAATTTCCTCTTACCTATTATTTTCTTTCTCGCAGTCTGATATGAAGCTGAAGAAGTTTCTACATATAATTGAGAATTCACCGGTTTACCCCGTGATATATGATTCCAACAGGTACGCAAGCCATTTGGTGCATAATCGGCAGTACTGTAGTTTTCCTCTTTAAATTTATTTGTTCATCAAAAGTTAAGTTTCTTTATGCAGAACGGTGCTGTCTTTGCCTCCAATTATTAATGGTGCACGGTCAGCTATAACGCTAAGAACTAAGAATGTATTCATTGAATGCACAGCAACTGACTTGACCAAGGCAAATATTGTATTGAATACAATGGTGAGCTATGACGTTATTTGGAAGTTTCTATTATGATTTATTTACTTGCCTTTTTTTTTTTTTTTTTTTTTTTTTTTTTTTTTTTTTTTTTTTTTTTTTTTTTTTTTTTTTTTTTTTTTTTTTTTTTTTTTTTTTTGCACCTTATCTGTTTTAGGCTTAGGCAATGATTTGTTTGATATGCGCACAGGTCAGCATGTTCTCAGTGTACTGCGAAAGAAAATTTGAGGTTGAGCCCGTTGAAGTGATATGCTCCAACGGTGAGTCCTGTGTTTTCCCTGACCTGTCATCCTTTGATATGGAAGTTCCTCTGACGAAAATCACCGGTAGAATTGGTGTTCCGCTGGATGCAAGTCAGGTATCACAGCATACGAAATTTCTTTATATTTAGTTCAGTGTACTTACTATATTTGGTCTCCCATCTATCAAATCATATTTTGAGCATTGGTGTTTGCCTTGGTTTTTTGGAGCCCACATAGTTCTAACCAGGAAAATCATTTAGGAAATCTGTAAACTTCACCTTAGAAAATCAATATGGCATTAGACCAAGGAGAGAGTAGCGAAGGGGATGTAGGCAAAGCTAAAAAAACAGACCTATTCAGTTATAAATTGGTCTATACTTGACAATCCAAATAATTCAACTGGCCCAAACCAATCCTTGGATTATTTAGGTTGCAGTTAACAGGCTGATTTGGTGGGAATTAGTAGATCCTTAGAAGTCTAAAGATTAAGCCCTGCTGAACCTGCCGGTGGAACTTATCCCATGTATTCTAACAACTTGCACCTCCATGCTTTAAGATGAGGCTGCTTAGAGATGTTTATCTAGGAGTTGCACACATTCAAAGTGGCGGGGTTCATGTAATCCCTAAAACATGTTTTGACATATTTTCTTTTTTCCTATTGAATTATGGAAGTATATCCTGGTTCTGGCTGAGAACTTGACTTGACTTTGTTTATGAAGGTATTTTTCTTTTCCCCATCAAGTTTTCGGCGAACTTTGGGTGTGTCTGGTTTAGTGAGTTAGTGTAGTAAGTAATTAAGTATATTTACTTTATCAGCAACATGGTCATATATATTATGCCGAGGCCTGATGGTGCTTTTATTTCTTTCACAACAACCAAATGTGATGCTGTTTGAGTACAGTACTTGAGCTTTTATTTGTTACTAAATCCCAAATTATCATTCCTTAAATTTAGGTTACTAGTTTGTTAACTAAGATGCAATTGCATGCGGAGGAAATATCAAGTGACAAGAAATCCATCATCAGAGTGTCTGTACCTCCAACCAGAAGTGATGTTCTTGAAGCTTGTGATGTGGCAGAGGTATTCCAAATGTATTCTCTGCTCATTCTATTTCAGGGAAACATTTGTCTGTGATGACATTTTTGTATATTGACAAGGATTTTATTCTGCTTGTTTTTCTTTCCCAAGGATGTCGCCGTTGCCTATGGTTTCAATAATATCCCAAGAACACAGCCTGTGCTCTCAACACAAGGAAGGCAGCAACCCCTCAGTCAGCTTAGCTACCTTATCAGATTGGAGGTACTGGAATAGGAAGTAATGCATCAGATTGTTTTTGATATATTTTTCCTTCTGATGTAACCGCTGCCATATATTGTTGTTATTGCGGTTTCTTATCGTTTACTTGACTCATTATTTACCTCTGCTAAAGGACTGGGCCGACTGGCGCTGGCATAGTTGCTGGTTTCTTAGTTACTCTATGAAGCTCATTGCCTTAATTTCTTAGGCACAAAAAAACTGTGCATGCAAGAAGGGGTCGCCTAGAACAACAATAACCTTGTCTTATTTAGATAAGATTCCATTGTTGAGGGGCCAATAGTTGATATCAGAATAAGTTTGTAACAAAATCATTTATATTGCTTTAGCAACTTGGACACATTATAGTGCTGTTGTGGTTACATCCTCACAAACAAATCTGCACCAGTATATACTTGGTGAGACCCAGTATGGACGTCAAAAGTAGTAGAACTAGATGTTCCTAGTCGGCTAGTCCCAAGACCTGTGATTCTAAGCCTTCTCTGGCTGAAAGGCTAAGTATGAAATAATAATTTCATTAGGATTGTTCAGCTAATCTAGTTTTATATTTCTGTTTACACTTAATAGATATAAGTTTCTATGTACAGTTCCGAGAAACAAACATATCCAGCACGATGCTTAAGAATTTGCGCATCTTTTGCACCTTTTCTCTTCTTGGTAGCTTTTGGAACCTTGCATATATTGTTTTTTCTTTACGTGTAGATAGTGGCAGCTGGGTTTACTGAGGTGCTGACGTGGATATTATGTTCAAATGAAGAAAATTTCTCCATGTTGAACAGAAAGGATGACAAAACATCTGTAACCGTTGCAAACCCCCGTTCATCGGATTTTGAGGTTTGTTTACTTGCTGATTATTATTCTAGTATCTGATTCTCATTGCACCTAATTACGCAGTAGAGATTGCATCACTTGTGTTGAGTGTTGGATCACACACCAAGAACTGCAATCCTATAGATTATCTAGACACAAGGTTAACTTTCATTTGCAGCATCTTCCTTTCAATGTTTATAAGCTTGGGAAACTTGTCCCCTAGTTTAAGGAACAAGCATCAACCTTCATGGAAATATTTATACGTTTAGCCTGGAACTCGTGACCTCTGTGTTATAAATATATACTTGAATTCTGTGTCCTACAACTTCGATCATAAAGACTGATAGTGTTTTAATGTCAAGCCTTCAAGATAAGATGCATAATGCATATGCTACTGATTGGAAAAGACTAAATACTGCATCTGCAATGCTTTACTATATACTGTTAGTCCTGGTGTCAAGTATTTGCAAGTGTATTTGACTTTCAAGTTTATCACCTAATCCTGCTTTTTTCCCAGGCTACTCGAACAAGTCTTATGTCGGGGTTGCTGAAAACTGTTCGAGAGAACTCGTGACCTCTGTTTTATAAATATATACTTGAATTCTGTGTCCTTCTACTTCGATCATAAAAGCTGATAGTGTTTTAATGTCAAGCCTTCAAGATAAGATGCATAATGCATATGCTACTGATTGGAAAAGACTAAAAACTGCATCTGCAATGCTTTACTATATACTGTTAGTCCTGGTGTCAAGTATTTGCAAGTGTATTTGACTTTCAAGTTTATCACCTAATCCTGCTTTTTTCCCAGGCTACTCGAACAAGTCTTATGTCGGGGTTGCTGAAAACTGTTCGAGAGAACAACCACCATCCAAAGCCCATAAAGGTATCAATTCACATTCGCTAATAAAATTATGGGTTTATGTGATGTAGATGGTTGATTGATGTTTTTGATTAGGTTTGTGCCAATCATAACATTTAATTATGAGAGAACATCTTGCTCATAATATGCTTAGATTACTTAGATCTTGTATCAACATGAGTGAAGTAATATGCTACATGGTGCATGAGTCTCATAACGTTTATTATGTTTTCTTAGATATTCGAAATGGGCGATGTTGTGCTTCTAGATGATACCAAAGATGTTGGTGCCAAAAATAGTCGAAAAGTTGCAGCTCTGTATTGCAGTGAAACTTCTGGCTACGAGGTATGATCTCGAAAGTGTTTGCACAACTGTATTAAATGATTCTCTTAGTATGAAAGCTGTGGGACATATATTTAGCAACTAGTTAAATATGAGTTTTTCCTTTACAGCATTGTGTTGTTTCTTTTAGTCATTAGCTTTCCCAATCTGAAAAAATTGAGTACTGCAGAAGAGAACTATGTAGCTGGCTCCATTGTTATGATTCCTTGTTTTTTAAACAATAAGCAAGGAATCGTAATTTTTTTAACCGATAGCATAGATTCATGGTCTTCTTTTAAAACTTTAGTTAATGTGGCAGTGCACTCTATTTTTTGTGGTATAGTTCAGTAATTTTGTACAAATTTTCAGGAAATTAGTGGCCTCGTGCAAAGAATCATGCAAATTGTTGATGTACCTTGGATTGAGGACCCCCTGTCTGGAGATAGTAATGGTTATTTCATATCTGCATCAAAAGTAAGGGTTGGTTGCTACTCTTTCTTTCCAATATGTATTGCGTTTTTTGCTTCTTTGTATTCCTGAGATTCTCGACTTATTTTCCCAAAATGTATCATGCGAGAAGACTGAGGGTTCTGCATTCCTTCCGGGAAGAGAAGCCAGGATCGTTCTAAACGGAAAGCCAGTCGGCACTCTCGGTATCGTGCATCCAAAGGTATTAATCATTTTTCGAAAACTTATGATGACAGTCAGATTCTTGTTTTTCTTCTTTTGTCTTAATCAAAACTGCTGAAGGTTCTCCCACAACGAGTAGTGACGTAGTTCAGTAATCAAGGCGTACTAGTTCGAATTGGTATATTGACTGTCAAGTAACCATCAAGATTCCGTACATGACCCATACATGTTGTGGAAACTTACCATGTAGCTTCATGTTACATGCCTAAGTTTACCCATGCCTAAGGTTATCGTCTGAGTCAGTTACATATTCTTCAGATCCCATTTTCCTCGTTCTAACTACTTGGCTAGGACGCTAAAAAATGCCTCCCACTAAGGAAAATTTTCTTTTAGGCCTTAAAATGAATTGTTTCCTCTTTCTGACTATCCTGGATAATACTACTTAACTACTTAAATAAGACAAATCACAAGAAGCAATGGATAAGCTAATCAAGTGCTTATGATAACAATCCTATTCCATCTCTTCTGTTTTCATGGTTTTGTATTCCAAATCAGTGTTTTTGTTCTTAATATTGTCAGTGTTTTTTTTTTTAATTTAACATGGCGTATTTAACTGAATTTATTCCTGCTAGTATTTTGTTGTGAAAGTGCGTACGAGTTATTGAATTTATTCCCCTGTGAAATATCAGGTCCTGGGCAATTTCAGCATCAACTTCCCATGCTCCTACATGGAAATGGACATCGAGTGTTTCTTATAGTGCTTCAGACACCGTAGCCAGACATCTAGGTATCAACTTCATATCCTGTCCTTGGTTGATCTTGCTAAGATTAGAAGAATATCCCAGGGTTAATCTAGTGAATGATTATTCTACATGTTAAAATTCTGGAGTTCTGGAGTGAGTGTACTTGTTAATTTTTACTACATCTTGTTAGGGGTGTGATTGCCCTCATGACTAACACCAAGCCATCTCGGCTTTCTTTGCTGAATTAGTATCTTGTCCTGAAAGTTGATTGATGCCAAGGTGTAGTTTGAGCCCAGTCCGAGGAGTTCTACTCAGCAGCTGGAAGTACTATCAGGATTAAAACATTGGGCTAGGTTGGGATTTTGCAGAAGGATTTTGCAGAAGGATTTTGCTCTTGTTCAGGATTGCATGGTCCTTTATACCAATGTATACTTTTGTATCAATACCTCTTCAAAAAGTTTTTAGAACAATTCTTTTTCAACATTCTAATGAATTAATTATTCTCAATTTTCTCTTCGTGTGATCTTACGTAGTACCATCTCTAATTTTTAAATTTTGTTTCTGATAATGCTCCAATTGTCATAGCTAATTTCTTGATCAACCATAAAAGCTAATATCATTTGGTAGTAGTGTTTGCCATTCCCGACTACAATTAGCAAAATTACTCACCACCGGAACCAACTTTAGCAGCTGGATTCGACACACAGATGTGAATACTCATATGATCCACGGTAAATTATTAAAAGGGAAAATAATCGTGGTCCCAAGTCAGTTTAGTCTTTTGGGAAAACACATTTACTGTTTGGTCCATAATTATTTAAAAATATTAAATGGATAAAAGTACCATTCCGTGTTAATTTCTACTCATTTTTTTCTCCAGAAATCACCTAAAAAAACCAGAGTTCAAACCAGAAATGAACTCCATATAAAAACCTAAAAAAACAGACTTCATTTCAGAAATGAACTCCATCATCTTCATCATTTTCGTCATCTTCAACAGCATCAGCAAACATCATCGTCTTTAACAGTAGCAGAACTTCATCTTTAACACGAGTAGCAAAATCAAGATCAAGATCTTCAACATCTAGATAAAAAAATACATCCAAATAGCATAAAAATCTTCATAGTCTTCATCATATTCATCGTCTAAATCATCTTAAACAGAAGCAACAGCAGAGAAGAAAGAAACACGAAAATCATCATCGTCGTCCTCATCATCTCCATTTTCTTCAACAACAACAACAGCAACAACAACAACAACACAAAATGACGATGAAACACAAAAATTCCGTCGTTTTCATCATCTTCATCATCTTTATAATCATATTCAACATCTTTTTTTATCATCTTCATCCTTCTTCATCGTTTTCATGAACATCAACAGAAAAGAAGAAAAAAAAAGAGAGAGAAACTAAATAGAAGGAGAGAGAAAGTAAATCTGAAATAAGATATTTTCTGTTGGCTTTTCCCATATATATATATATGGTTCTTATCTAAAAAGGTATTTATGTCACTATAAGATGATAATTACATCATCCATGACATCATCCCAGGACTAAACTATAATTTTTATACCAAACTATAATATATTTTTTTTCCAAAAATAACTAAAAAGACAGGTGACTGGGTCAACTGGACTAAACTCTCTCTAATATATTATTTCTAGGACTATTAGGTATTTTCAACTTATTAAAACTTGTAAATTAGTAACTACTAAATAACACTCCCTCTGTTTTTGGAAAAGTGGTACTTTCACTTTTTCATTTTATCAAAAATGGAGGGAGTAATTTTTTTTTTTGGAAGTTTTGATGTATATACGAGTACTGCTGCAGCATCTGTTCGTTTTTCTTTATAGTCATTCATTCTCCCAATATCGGCACTCTACTAAGGGTGCACACGGTACGGTTCGGCTCGGTTCTTGCCGAGACCGAGTACCTGTACCTTACACCCTTCGGTACCAAAAAAATGGACCGGTTCCGGTTCCATTTCAGGGGAAAAAAAAAAAAAAAAAAAAACCTACTGCCATGTTTTTTACTTTTTTACCTATTTTTCAATATCTCAAAGCAACAACTAATAAGTAGCAATATTAATGGCAAACCAAATAAACAATGTCTTGAAAATCTTAAAAAAGAAGTAGCAGTAGTCACAGACACACACTAAGTCTTGAAAATGAGAAAATCTGATAAAAGAACAACTAGCAGTCTAGCAGTGCTGTAGTAGCCTTGAATATTGATCTTCTAATCCATGTCAGCAACACTTGTGGTGTCATCATTGTTGATAGGACCAAGCAACGCTGCAAAAAAAAATAGCAGTTAGTAACCATTAGACTATATCTATTACTGCCAAACACAAGTAATAATGTAATATGTTACCTTCTTCAATTTCAACATCATCATCTGGTATGTAATCAGATAGAAGATCAAGTTGTATTGGCTTCCTTAGCCAGCTTTGTGTGCAAAGCAATGCCTCAACTGTCCTTGTAGATAAAGAGCTTCTACAAGGACTTAAGACTCGCTTTCCTATGCTAAAAGCAGACTCAGAGGCAACAGAAGACACAGGAATGGCTAATATGTCCTTAGCCATATGTCCAAGTATCTTATACTTTGTACTGTTGGTCTTCCACCAACCCAATAAGTCAAACTCCTCCTCATCATCTTCTCCTTCACCTTGTTCATACTCGTCAATGTAATATTTATCCAACTCTGTTTTTCCCTCATCATCATTTGGGCCTTTCTTGAACCTCTTACTCCTTGACATCAACTCTTTCATACGACTTGGCCCTGTCACTGGTTTACTTACCACTGCTTTGGCTTGTCCCTGGATAGGTTATACTTGACTCCTCATGAACTGAATAAACATCCTTATATTCTTCAAATAGAATCTTAAAATCCAACTTAACAAGCTTCATAACAGATTCAACCTTAGAAGAACTCTTCCCATACAAGAGATCAAGAGCAAATTGTAGTCCTTTTTCTTTCTCTCTAGGATCTAACAACATGGCAAAAAAGATTGTAGGGTTCATCTTTGCATAATCACCCCAATATTTGTTATACTTCTTAAACATTTTTCCAGCCATAGTAGCAATAAAAGGATTTTCATCTACATTATCTCTAAACTCAACTAGTTGCTCATATATGATAACTAATTGCCATAAGAAAGTGTTTGTTGTTACCTTAGTCGAGGCTGAAAATGCAACAGTGGCATCAAAGAATACTTTCAAACATTTGACAAGTCCTCTGGCAAAGATCCAGTCCTCTTCACATGGAGCAGGTTTCCTCACTACTACCTTCTTCTTCTTCTTCTTTTGTGCCTTCTTCTTCCCTGTCACCTCAACTTCTTCTTGTTCTTCTTCACTAAATTCTTCTTCTTCTTCACCAACATTAACATCAATATCAAAATCATTAGCATCAGGTAGATCTTTCTCACTCTGTTTTGGGTAATAAAACAACTGCCGATATTCCTTGTCATACCTTTCTAACCTAATAAATGCTTTTTCAAACACTTCTGCAGCATGTAGCATCAATAATGTGCTGTTCCACCTAGTCTTAACATCTAATATCAATGTTACCTTAGACTCTATTCCAACTAATTTTGCACAACGCTTAAGCTTAGCCAACCTAGATGGAGAACCTTTTATATACTTGACAACTGACCTGATTCTTGCAATTGATTTGTTGTAGACCCTCACAGCATCTTTTACCACAAGTGCAAGTACATGAGCTGCACACCTTACCTGAAAAGGTGAATTCAAACAAGTATTAGATATTTTAATAAATAAGTAGAAAGTAAAATAAATAAGTAAGTCATATGACTCATATTCATATACATATACTTACATGCAAGTACTTAGCTCTCTCTTCTGCCCCTGTCTTTGAAACAGTACTAGTCTTCAAATAATCCATTGCTACCTTGTTGGCACTCACATTATCCAAAGTGACAGTAAACACATCTTTAAGCTCCCAGTCTGACAAACACTTCTCTAACATCTCACCAATGTCAATTCCTTTGTGACCACTAACCTCACAAAACATAATAATTCTCTTTTGATACTTCCACTGCTGATCAATAAAGTGAACTGTTACACAGATGTAGTTGAAATTGTTTGGTGAAGTCCATGTGTCTGTTGTCAAACTAACCCTCTGCTTGGTTGACTTGAAGTAATTTTTCAACTTTTCTTTCTCTAATACATACATGTCTAATAAACATCTATAAATAGTCATTCTACTTGGCACAACAAATCTAGGCTCTAAGACATGCATCATTCTCCTAAAACCTTCACCCTCAACTGCTCTAAATGACATCTCATCAATTATAATAAATTCAACAACTGCCATTTTACATTTATCCTGACTGAAATTAGTACAGACTAACTGACCTTCATCCTCACCCAGTGCTGCAGGATTTAATGTCAGAGTTTGTTGTCCTTTTGGCTTTGGCTTGTTAGGATTCTGCTTGCATCTGTTGAAGTGCTTCCACATTCCACTTGTACCATTCTTTCCAGTATGAGCCTTTATCACCTTCTTGCAGTAATTGCATGCAGCATCTTGAACATTTAACCTCTTGAAATAATTCCAAACGTTAGAAGTTATCTTACTACCACTCTTTTGAGTAGAAGTAGCTTCTACATCTACTGCTGCTGTCTCTGGCTGTGCTGCTTCATTTGTTGGTTGCATTGAGGATCCAACAACTGTATCTATGGCAGTGGTAGGTGTAGCAGTTGTAGGTGTAGGAGTAGCTATTTCATGAGCTTGACTTGATGCATCCATGCCAGCTTATGACTGAAATGAAACAAGAAATGAAACAATAAATGAAACAAGAAATGAAATCAAACAAGAAATGAAATAAGAACTCAACTGAATTACAGTTGAATTAGAATTATAATAGACAACACATTTCCAGAATTACATGTAATAAGTAATGGAGTTACCTGTTTTTTTATTTCTCATTTGGGTGGTTGTACAAACATGTATGGTTCACCTTGAAGTGGAGTGAGGAAGACATAAATGACTCCAATGGGCATACATAGTACATTAGTGGGTTATAGAGAAATTGAAATTTTTGGACATAGTTTGCAGCAATGGACAAATAACTAGGAAAATATTTAACTTAAGTAGTTTAGTTATCAAACAGTATAAATATGTAGGGGATTTTAACTCTAGCTAAACCAAGACGCAATCTAAAAACCTAACTAAACAAATTTAGGTTAGTTAAAAAGATTATGATTCAACAAACAATACCACAGATTCGTCCTCTCAGTAATTAAAAAAACATTTTAAAATAGCCTTTAAACTAACTCAATCAAAAGAATGGTAAACTAAATACTCAGAGTCAAATTCAACACCCATGTTACCATTTTATCAGCATTCACAAAACTAAAAAACAACTATTAGTCTATTACAGAAATTTTTAGGTAACCCTAGCTTTAGAATAGCATTTCCATCTTCACGGCTAAACTACTGCTCATGAATCAAAGATCTAAAAGCAAAAAAAATCATCCAAAAATGTGACAGAACACTAAAAGCATAGATTTAGTTTCAGAAGTGTAAAAGAAACAACATCCATATGAAGAAGAAAAAGATCTTACGGTGATTGCAGTGAATCCTTTAAGCCGCTACTCGCTATGAAGGTTTGGTGGGAGATGAAGAAAATCCTTTAAGCCGCTACTCGCTAGAGAAAACAACAATCCGTTAATATCAATCACAGATTCAGTGATTCACAGAAGAATTTTGTTCCATAAGAAAAAGGCATGTAAACTGCTATGTTGGTGTCAACTATAGACAATTGGGAAACACCCCTAACAGAAGGCATGTAAATCATATTTGTATGATATGATTTCATTGTTTTGAGAATAGGCATGCAAACTCACTTGATTTCACTTGAACAGAAGTGATATTTTTCTTGGAGAATTCTGTCATAAACTCACAATTGTACCAAATATTGGCGGAACCCTTGCAAGCCCTTGTCTGAGGCCTTGGGTTCAAGAAGATTACTTTGGCACTGTTTATAGTGTAAGGCTGCAAAAACATAAACAATATCATTAGTCAAACACGAGACGGTTCAAGTCATCTTCACGGACTAATGAATTAAAGGACATCTCAAGATTCTCAAACCCTAAATAACCAGAAACACTGAATCGAACAACTTTAGCAATAATAATCATTTTTGAGTAACACCCATATCTCAAAACAATAATTTTATATCAGACATAGTTAGAGATTTGAAAAAAACCCTAGAAATGAAAAATGAAACAAAAATGGTTTCAATCAAAAAAATAATAATTGAAAAGAAAAGAAAAAACACTTACCTAAATCTGGTTCCAGCAGGTTTGAGATCCACAAATTGAATAATGAGTTGCGGGATTTTAGAATCAGAACAAGAATCAATGGTAAATGTTTGGGGTTACTAATTTCTCCATTTCCATGGCTGGGTATATAATAGTTGGTAAGGAAATGAAATTGAACCTGTATGAGTGGATGAGAACGATGAGAAGAAACACAGTGAGGGAAAATACTACGAAGACAATCTCCAAGTTGTTTAGTCTTTTGAAGTGAAGGTTAACAGAGAAGATAGAAGAAGTTCTTCTCCTTCTCAGAACTCAGACACAGAAGAGGCGAAAAACAGAACTGAAACCCTAACCAAGTAACCAGTTAATGTTAGCTTATATACCCCCCTATAATCCAACGACTGACACGATCCCTTATCCCCTAAATCTAACGGTCATAATCATTCGGGAATTCGGTCCGGTACGGGACGGTTCTTGTATTGGACCGTGTACCTGTACCCCCAGAGCTCGGTTCCTATATTTTGGACCGGTACCTGTACCTGTACCCTGTACCTCGGTTCGGTCCAAAATCAGGTACGATTCCATCGGTTCCGGTTCGGTCCATCGGTCCGGCTCGGTTCCTGTGCACCCTTACACTCTACCGTCTACTGGTCGTCTAAAAACCACAATTCCAGTGCCAGTTGCCATATAATCTCTGAAACCCCAAGAAAGATATATACCAGAACCCCAGTTGCCATATAATCCCTTCAACTTTAAAATACATTTTTTTTAATTATTAAATATTTCTACAGTTTCTGTTTTTTTTCTTTCTTTTTACCCAGGATAGGAGAATACAAAATTCAAAATATTAAAATTTTTCAACTTTGTCATATGACCGTTGTTCAAAACAAACTCATTGGTTTGTGCTACGTCTGCTCATTACTCTTCACTTACCAAACGGCTAGTTTTTGGTCCACCACTATAAATACCGAGAGAAACCCACAACACACTCGCACACTTAACTCAAAAATTCTCTCTTCTCTCACTCGACCAATCTCTCCTTCTCTCGAGTCCATTCAGTTAAGCTTCTCTAAAGGCTAATCAGTCAAAGTATCCCCAATCAGTCAAAGTATCAGCAATGGCAGTTCCATCAAGAATTATAGCTTTGTCTATGTCCTTGGTTCTTGTTAATCTGATCATGTTAAGCAGCTCCTCAGAAGCTAAAGATTTCATGGTTGGAGGCAAATCAAATGGATGGGAAATCCCATCATCACTTAAATCCCAACCACTGAATCAATGGGCTCAATCTTCTCGTTTCCAGCTTGGGGATTCTCTGGGTAACCTCATTTCCAGCTCCAGCATATATATATATATATATATCTGTTTACCTAATAATTTGCGAAATTAATCAAATATATTTTCGACTTTGTATGCAGTGTGGAAGTATGAAACAGGGAAAGACTCAGTGTTGCAAGTGACAAGAGAGAATTACTTGAACTGTGTTTTGACAAAACCAATTGCTGAATACAAAGACGGCAACAACACAAGAGTTGAGCTCAGCAAATCTGGTCCTTACTATTTTACCAGTGGAGCTAAAGGTCATTGTGAGAAAGGACAGAAATTGATTGTTGTTGTCATGGCACCTAGAAGTGCTGCACCTGCACCTTCACCAGTTGATGCACCAGCTGTATCTCCCACTAGTGGTGCTGCTAGCTCAGGATTTGGAGGAGGAGCCTTATTATTCATCATGGGTTTAGGAATGGCTTTGATGGTTTAAAAATGGGATCTTTCTACATTGATGATGATGATATTTTACAAAATTAGTAGTATATGATAGTAGAAATTCAAAATTACAACCAAGGGAAATCTGGATTTTCCTCTTTATTTTTTATTTATTTTTCCTCTTCCTAAAATTATGCAAAAATCTATGGAATGCATTCTATTTATTAGCTTAATTAAATGTCTCTCTTGTTCTCATCTATTTTCCCTGCTTGTTCTAAACATTTCTGTCAATTGAGAAACCTGTTCAGAAATTGATATTTAACTACCGTTATTTTTATATTTTATTGGCAATTATACTAATTAATAATATTATTAATATCTTCCTTTTTAATAAGGAAAGGAGAGAGTAACTGTACATGTATGACCGGACGGACGGCTAGATTTTTGGAACACTCTCTCCTCTTTGGAAATTCCAAAAAAGAATTCTCTCTCTGTCACTGCACTCTCAGTTGTGAACCCTGAACAGAAAAACCTCCAAGGTAAATAGATCCATCCACACACATATTCCTTTCTCATCTTTATGTGCTTTTTTATAGTTTTTGATTAGATTCTCTGAATATGAGCTTTTTTCCAATACCAATTCCCCCGATAACCCTTTCAATCTCTCATTTTTTATATATTTAATTTTGGGGAATTTTTAGTTTTTGTTTTTGATTTTTTGGATCATTATTGAATTTACAGGCTAATTCAAAACAGACATGGGAGATGATGCTGAAATTGAAATTCACCAAGATGTTGATTCTAAGCAAATAGCTAATGAATACCCAGTTTGTGTTTTATCAAGGCGATCCAAGAAGGAATCAGAATCCGAAGAACGAATCCGATCGGCTACAAAACTATGTGGACTCATACTCTTCTGTCTACTGTTTATATTGATTGAGATTATTGGGGGAGTGAAAGCAAACAGTTTAGCAGTTGTGGCTGATGCAGCACACTTGGTTAGCGATGTCGTCGGATTCGGCGTTTCGCTTTTTACAGTCTGGGCATCCGGTTGGGAACCCACAAAGACACATTCATTTGGGTTCTTCAGATTTGAAGTTTTAGGAGCATTGTTTTCATTACAGCTCATTTGGTTGATTTCAGGGATTTTGATTTATGAAGCAATTCATAGGATTCTAAATGCAGCTGGGATGGTGAATGGGAAACTCATGTTCTTCACTGCAGTATTTGGATTTGTTATTAACTTGATCATGTTGAAATGGTTAGGTCATGACCACATTCATCATCACCACTCCGGTGGCTGCGCAAATCACCACCACCATAATCACGGAGGAGCCGAAGATTCAGACCATAAAGTGAAAGAGGAGAAAATGAGTCTCATGTCAAGTTCGGCAGGCAACCATAGCTGCAGCGACATTGAACACAACCACACAGTTCAGGACAAATCGGTTCAGAGTTGGATCAACTGTGCTCTTAAAGAATTGAAACAAAAACATTTGAACATGAATCTTCAAGGTGCTTACTTGCATATACTAGGTGATCTTATCCAGTCCATTGGTGTCATGATTGGCGGAGCTGTTATCTGGGCAAAACCGAATTGGTTGATTGTTGATCTTCTCTGCACGCTTGGCTTTGCTGTCTTAGTTCTGTGTACTACTGTGCCCATGCTTAGAAACTTATTAGCCATACTTACAGAGAGCGCACCGAGTAGTATTAACGTCGCAGAAGTTGAAGCTGGTCTTGTAGGTATTAAAGGTGTCCATTCTGTATATGACTTACATGTTTGGTCTATGGCAGTTGGCAAGGTTTTACTATCTTGTAATGTAGTAGCTGAACAAGGTGCTAACTCGAAAGAAGTTCTTTCAAATATTAAAGAGTTTTGTGAACAGACATATGAGATTCATCATGTAACTGTACAGATTGACTATTAGTTCAATTGAATCCGAATATCGACTTTTATTTCTCTCCTTCTAGTTTAATAAGGTACATTACATACACACAAAACATTGTACCGACATCATCGGAAAGACTCAGTATAGCCAGTATGGAAAGTATGAAACAGGGAGAGCCTCAGTGTTGCAGGTAACAAGAAAGAATTACTTGAACTGTGTTTTGAGCGTGCAACTGTCACTTGCTAAATCCTCTGCAGGAATCCAAAGCAATGCCTCGATCAGTGTCAAATTTAGTCCCTAAAACTCGCTACTTTCATTTAGTTCAAGTAATAGCAAATCCTGTAAAACAAGGTCAGTAACTTGACTGTTCTTTATTTAGCATCCAAGAATATGAAAAATAGAAGTCTTTTCCAGCCTCTATAATTTTCTTCGATATTTACATGTGACTGAAAAAGGTGTATGAATACTACTTCTGGAAGTGTCTGTCAAAAAGACACACTCAAACTCAACTAAGCTGTCTCACAACTTTCTTGCGTCGAGAACGCTTCTCTGACAGACTTGTATATTTTCTTTACTGCGTTTGTGCTAAATTTCTTCTGAATCACTTTTTACCACATCCCTGAAAGAGCTTTTTGAGCTTCGGATCCTCTGCAAATCCCAGTGTTTCCATCTCATCGTATATTTCCCTAGCTTTCTTGATCCAACCAAATTTTGCCAGCCCTGCAACCACAACTTTATAATGTGCAGAGTTCGGAATTATCTCTAACCTTCTCATTTCAATCCACATCTTCAGCACGTTCGTTGATTGGTGAAACTTGAAAAACTTGTTAAAAATCAAGATAAATGTTTCCCCATAAGGACCACAGCCAGTTTTCTTCATTTGCCTGAGCAGTTCCGACGTCCTTATTAAACTCTCCTCCACCTCGACAAGGGCATGGTAGGTTGCGGTAGTTGGGCTAAGTCCCTCCCTGATCATTTCAGCCAATACAATGTTGGAATCTTGCAACAATTGAAGAAACGTCAGATGTATCAAACAATAATATAAAGAACAGTATCAAACAACTCTACCACGAACAAATTGATGAGGGCAGAATCACAGGTTCAACAAGCTGTCCTTAACACATTAGTTCGCGGGTATACTCTGAAGTAATGCTAAACCCCAACGTGCGAAGATGTGTCCAGGATAAGACTGCTCGATATAACTTGAGTTAGCACAACGCAAGTTACCCACTCTTGAACTCAGCAACAGGGATGGAAGCAAAACGCCGCACAAAATATAAGAAGAAGAAGAAAAGTAGACCTAGAGATAGTCGCTGCTTGTGTGTTTTTTAAAAACAGAATTTCGAGTTATATTTATAGGATGAGATACTTGCAAATCAAGTTAGGTTTTTTTGTTTTCTTCAAAAACAAGTAAAACTCGTAAAAAGAATTTCCCACAAATAAAACTCTTAAAAAATAATTTTGGAATTAAATTCCTAAAGAAAAAATTCTCCAAAAAGTAAATCCGAATAGGAAAGGGACTTGGTGCATGGTATACGCGTATATCGCATGGGTCAAAATATGTATTTTTGTTTTTTAAAAACAGAATTTCGAGTTATATTTATAGGATGAGATACTTGCAAATCAAGTTAGGTTTTTTTGTTTTCTTCAAAAACAAGTAAAACTCGTAAAAG